>NW_024496525.1:11093904-11098904 GCF_017590055.1 Onychostruthus taczanowskii | reverse complement strand
ATAATAACATAAAATGCAATCTCAAACTGCTTCTGTATGACTACCTGCTGTGGATTATTAGCATGTATATAAAGTCAGAATACCCTTCCATCTTCCTCTACTTTTCCTAGCTCTTGAATAAACAGCTTGAAAAGGAAAAGGAGTATCATCAGGCTTTCTACACTCAGCTCTTGGTGAAATGTTCAAAAGAAACAAGATGCCTTTTATATGCTGGAGAGTATAAAGCATCGAGTAGTTGTGCAGAGCAGTGCTGGTATATGTTGAAATACATATACAGTCCACTTGCCTAGTGAAGACAGACAGCAGGAAATAATTGGACAACAGTTCTGAAACAAGCATTCTGCAGCATTTCAAACTACACAGTAGAGATATAACTCTTACTGTATTTTAGAAACTTTTTTTAGTAAAAGGTGATTAAAAGCTGTGACTTCAAAATTGTCAAGTATATCTATGCAGCATGTATAACATAATCTGTCTACCCTGAACACTGCCTAAATATTAGTGCCTTGTATGTCAAGAATGCTTAATATACACAAAATTATTTTCAAAGTTGTATCACCTCTCCCAAAAATACATACATAGCTTTTAGAAATTATTTTCAACTCTGGAGAAACTCTTTTGCAATAATCTCAAATTGCTAAATTGGATACACACAAGCACCCTATTTTCAACAGTGCAATAGAAACAGGAGGATAAGTCTGCAATGCAAAAGAATAGTTTTCTTGTCACCAGTTTTACTGTGTGTTTTCAACATGAATACTGACAATAATTTAGTGAAGCACCCCTAGTCTGTCTTTTCTTTTTGTAAGTGGGAAAATATATTTACTTCCACTTACTCTGGTCAGCATGCACAACTGAAGTGAATGATGCTTACATGACCAAGTTTCTAACTGCTACCTACCACCTTCTTGATGTTCTTGAAATACTGGCTTATTCAGTGGCCATACTTGAGTTTTGGCCCAAATACTATTCTCAGTTTACAAACATTTGAACCATGAGCAGGTTAATTGACTTGACCAAAGACCTATGGAAAGTTTGTATGAAAGCAAAGACAGAATTTCAATCTTAAACTTGACAGTTGTGGATTCATGAGGCCTAGACACTTCTGAATCCACACATGCTTGTTCCTTGCTTTGTCTTTAAGCTAGAAAGGGAAAAATGGATGAACACAAAATGAAAGGCAATTTTTCTTTTTAACCTCTATAAGTCTATTGTCCACTTTTTCAGAGAAAATTCAGCTTTTCCATAACACTGAGCAAGGTTCAGTCTTCCCATTTCTGTATAAATGTCTGATGAATGCAGCCTCAGTAGTGCACTGATAAATTGGTGGTGGAGAGAATTTTTCTTGAGACAGTATTGCTGAGAAAAGCTGTTTGCCTTCAAATCCTAAAAGTTTCCTTTTTTGGACTATTCCAACTTCTCTTTCTATAATATACTAGAGCAACCCTATGTCTTAAGTAGGTAGAGAACATGCTTGGTGTTAAACATTGCACACTGGTGAGCTCCTTGAGCAATGTCACCTCAGTTTTAGGATCCTGTCCATCAACTAAATTAAGCTGGTTCTGTTTGTAGAATTGCATATCTTTGAACTCACAGGAGGAAAATATTCTTCAGCATGAGATGTGTTACTTCCATAGCAGAGTTGATAAAATCTGTGTAAATATTGCAGCTTCAGCCTTAGTTTATCAATAGCAGTAGGAATGGGCCTTGCTGTCTTCTCTAAAAATGTCGTTCATTGTAAATAATTCAATTTAAACTTTTCTTCAGACCTTCCCCTAGCATATATGCAGCACTGTGCTGAAGCGTGAATATTAAATCTCTGGAACATCTTGCCATCAGTTTTGTCTCAAGTAACTGCAGCATTCAGGTACTTCATATTGAAGGTGCTAAAAAAGCAATGCATGACTTAACTTTGTTCTACTTCAGAATTGACTGCTTGAGCAAAAAAGCATAAAAATAAACGGAGTGTCAAATGCAGTGTACCTGAAGAGTGTTACTAAAATATCTCAGTTAAAAAGCTGACTATACAACAAAACATTGGAGCAGTCATCTGAAAGGGTGATCCAAGTATTTGACATCTTAAGACAATGAAAAACACCAAAGGAACAAAAAAAAAGCATTTGAAAAAGATATTTAATATCCAATAAAAATTAATTTGCTGAAGGCTGATGTTAGGATTTTTTTTCCCCATGTAGGATCCATGACCCTGAAAACTCTTTAGGTTATATGTTCTAGTATTTTAGTTAAAATAAAACAAACTCCTTTTTTCTTTTCATTTAGGTCTCCTTAATTCAAAAAATGTAGATTGTTCAAGCAATAAAATTACCTAAGTTTAATCACTTATTTGACTAAGGAGATTGGAAACCACTATTTGAAAATCAGAAGAAAGTAAGCAGGTCAACAAAGTATAGTGCTGCCAGCTGAGATTTCTTCTGATTTTTTAAAGAATAATTTAGGTGGTTTACACTATGCAAAAAATGCCTTTAGGCAGAACCTTTAGGCAGAAGGGGAAGACATGTCATCCCAGCTTTACTCAGTCACATTGTTTTGTGGTTGCAGCACAGTCAGCACTGTGTTCTCTGATGCCTTTGAGACTTATTCAGCTGAGCAGAAAAACTCTGGACTCCTTCTGCAGTAAACCACAGCTGTAAAAGGGAGATGTTGTTGGACTGAAGAGAGTTCACTGGAGGGCCACTGGGATAGCGAAGGCGATGGAGCACTTCCCCATATGGGAAAATGCTGTGGGAACTAAGGGTTATTCAGCTGGGAATAGAGATGGTTTCACAAGGAAAGGAGAGCAGCCTACTGGTACCTATGGGGATGTTATTAGGAAGATAAATGCAGGCTGTAGACAGCAGTGACATGGTGGTAAGATTAGAAATAGGTATAAATTTAAGCATGAGATGTATACAACTTAACAACATTTAGTAACTTTGTGGTCCATAAATGTTTCAGGTTCTGCTTTTTGAAATTTTGCTAAGGTACGTGCTCAGTACTTACAAAATAAATTTCTTGATAGATTTTAAGGATGAAGTTTTTCTTGTATAATTGACTCTTGAACTTGTTTGATAAGCCTTAAGATTATGCTGTTAAATAATTAAGACTGTTATTGAAACTTTATTGCATAGGTATGACAAAAGAAAGAAACAAGATCTACAGGAATCTAGTGTGATTATCTAGAGGAAAAGTCCTACAGGAGATTGAAATTGAACATAGTAACTGTAATTATCCAAAAGGAAGTCTATTACAGTATGATAAATCTGTCAAAATAATGATTGAGAGCTCGAACAAGTCACACAGAAGATCAATAAAGCTAATCTTACGTCATAGCTTGAGAATCTAGAAATTGTATTTTGACCTTACAAGTTCACAATAGAGCCATTCAAAACATATTTAATAAATGGGTTACAGTACTTTTTCTTAATTAAAAATTAAAATTGTTCCCAATTGTTTTCTCCAGCAAAGTAGGGAATATGTTTCCAGTCGACATGGTGTTCATATTATTTTACTGATTTCTTACTCTTTTTAAGGAATTATTATTTGATTTTGATCTGTTCATATACACAAATTTTTTCCATGCAATTTGCTTTATTTTCTATTCTGTATAGGATCTATCCTCTCTATATTCTACAATACCTTAATGCCTTTCAGTTGTGTGTTAAGCTGCATGGCTATATCTCCTGTTTTTCTCTCCTTTGCTCTGAAGGAGAAAGTGTTTGGTTTAGGGGTATGCTGGCTTTGGCTGCATTAGCAGTAGCTTTTTTCACAATGGATAGTATGGGTCTGTGTTTTGGACTTGTGCTGAACACAGAGTTGATAATATAAAGATTTTTTTTTTACTGGTGAGCAGAGCTTAGAGCTGAGGCCTGTTCTGCTTCTTGTACTGTCAGGCTGGTGAGAAAACTGGGGGTGAATGGGAGACTGGGACAGGTGACCCCAAGTGACAAAAAGAATATTCCAGACCATGTGACGTCATGATCAGTAAAGTGAGAGGAAGAAGAAAGAAGGGGATACATTTGGAGTGATGGTCTTTGTCTTCCCAAGTCACTGTTATCCATCATGGATTCCTGCTCTCCAAAGGGATGGCTGAACACCTGCCTGCCCATGAGAAACAATGAATTATTTCCTTGTTTTGCTTTCCCCGTTTTTCACTTTCCATATTAAACTGTTTTTATCTCAGCCTGGGAGTTTTCTCACTTTTACCCTTCCAGTTCTCTCCCTGATCCTCCTGGTATGATAGTGAATGAGCAGCTAGTCACAATATGTTTCAAAAAACTCATTGACAGTGTGTTTCTTCCAGCTCTGCCCTCCAACAGGCACTTACCAATAACTTTTACCCATTGATCTTTTGTCTCTCAAAGAAATTCTTAAAAGAAGTTTTAAAAAGCTTGCTTTTGTTTTGTATCACTTCCAAAATGCAGATCCTTTTTTTGAGAATTGCTTGGTGTCCTTATAATTTTGAAAACTAACAGATATGCAGCATTTTAAAACCATGTGACCTCTTTGGCTGTGATGTTTTGTGGTTATGAGTTTCATAAATTTGTCTTTGTATAGAAAAAAGGTTTAAATCTAAATGCTTTCTTCGGAATTCTTATGAGTGTTCTGACACACAGCAGAAATGGGAAGCAGGCATTGTCTTTTTTCGTATGCTTTTTTTTGTGTCTTCTAAAATAAATGTTTCATTTCCCAAATTGTATGTGTTTCTTTAGGCCACCACTGATTTTTTTCTGTCTTTTAACTCCTAGTTCTCCCAGTGTACATTTTTGAGATAGGAAGACAGAAATTAGTGTAATAGTTCCAGGTGAGTCTAAGCAGTCATAATGGAGTTATCCATTATGAGGAGTTTATTAATATTTTCAAATCCATTTCTTTGTATTCAGCCTAATTAAAATCAGTTGTTAGGGAACGCACAGGCTTGTTTCAGCCAATTTAGAGACTAGTAATATGTAAGAATAACTGACCTGTTTCTTTCACCATCCATTACTGGATATTATGATTCA
>NW_024496525.1:10963904-11086404 GCF_017590055.1 Onychostruthus taczanowskii | reverse complement strand
AGAACTAAGTAAATAAGGGCCTACTCTCACCTTGGGCTGATAAAATCCTTTGGTGGTTCAAGACTTCAGAGATAATTGTATCAGAATGGGTAAGTACTTATGAATTTGTAAGTTTGAATTTGCTGGGTGGATAATTTTCAAAATTGTTAATATCAATGTTTTTATTAATAAAGTGTAACTGAGCTAACAGGTTTTTTGTATGTTTTTAATTTTTATTTCTCTAGCCTCCAAAACTCTTATTAATAGCATGCTACGGGACCCTTCTCAGATTCCAGATGGAGTGCTAGCAAATCAAGTCTATCAGGTATTAATCACACTTGTTTGGTTTGGTTTGGGTTTTTTTTTTTTTTTCTTTCCTGTGGCAATTCTGTTATCTGCCTAGCAGAGTAAAAGATTTTAAACCTCATTTAATTACTGTCATCATAAACTATCAGTGAGGTCAGAGTGCACTGTAAATGGCAGTGCAATATTTGTGAGGGGAGCATTTCACTTTTTAATAGCTTGCTTTTATAGTGAATAAAAGCATGCAGTTTTTGTTTTCTGTGATTAAATCTGAACAGCATCTGATAGCCTTTTTGAGGAAAAGTAATTACTGTTTTTAAGATACTCTTTAACTATAATGGTTTTGTAGTTGCCCATCAGTATACTACTTCTCTTATTTGTCTGCAGTGTACTGTGAATGACTGTTGTTATGGACCACTGGTGGACTGCATCAAACAGTATCCTTTCCCATAAAATTTTAGGTGCACAATTGATGAGCTTAGACTGTGTGGAAGAGATGTGTCTAGCTTTAACCTGACATAAAGTTCTGCTTCACAAAACACATTTCATACTCCTCTCTTTTACATTCAGTCAGCTAGAGGGTCACTGCAGAGCTTTCTCTGAGCTAACAAGTATCAGATGGACCATGGGAAGATGTCAGTTTGCTGGTTACACATTCATATCTATGCCTGATTGAACCTCTTTGGTTTTGATTCGTTGAAATGCATATCTGGTTTTTGCTTTAGACTAATAGACCATGCTTTGACTGGTGGGGTTGGACTAGACGATCTCTGGAGATACCTTCTAATCTCAGTTATTCTGTGATGAAATTAATAAATTACATACATAGTGTTCAACATTATGGCTTTGCTTTGTTATGAATATGAGTTTTAACTAAAATTTTTTCAAGTGCAGTTCAGGTGTGATTGACTGATTAGTATTTTTAAACTCCTATCTGACACTCCAGTGCAGTTCTTTTATTTCTCTTCTTCTTAAAGGAGATTTAGGTGTAGTAAAAAAACCTTATATATATATAAAATAGAATATTTGCAGGGATTTTTTTTTGTAGTGTTGAAATAGTTAATCAGAGAGCCATATGGTGTGTACACTGAGGGAACTCCATGTGGCACTGGGTGTTCCAGACTAAGATTATAATTTGGTAGGAATGATTGCTAAGAACCCAAATCTATTTTAATAAAATCCTGAAGGAGCAGCTCTTCTGTTTCAGTCTGCGGTCAAAGGAAAACTTTCAAAATCATGGCCTGCTGTCACTGAGCAGGCTAGTAAGGCAGTTCCTTCCCAAGTCCTAGAGAATCCTTGCATAAATCTGCATGCAGTTTGGGGGAAAATCCTGGTTTTGCTGTACAGGTGCAGATAGGAAAGCTGCAGTGATGTTTAGTTATTAATGAAAACCAGTACTTTGTGTAGTTGTGATACATGTGAGTGTCACTCCTTAAAAATACTTACTTTCTGCTAGAAACACTTTTGTCTACTACATCCTCTGCCCTATCCCCATTAATTTTAACAGCAGCAGGATAAAGTTCTAATTGTCTTTGTATTTTGTGCTTTTAATTGTAATTTTAAATATTCATTGAGACTATCTTCACGAGTAAACAAAGTGCTCTGAAAGTGGATTAATCTAATAAGCCACACATTTTAAAGGGCTGTTGATCACTGGTTTTCATATCCAGAATTTTGAGATTAATATTTTGTGGATGAGCAATCTGGCTGTAGTTTTATGAAAGTACCAAGTTAAAAGTAACAAAGACATGTATGTAGAATTATGGACCATTTTTAAGACTTATTTGCCTGCAGTCTAGAAAAGATTTTTATATCCTCCTCATATTCTGGCTCAAATCGGTTGTTGAATATGCAGTGACATCAATGAGAGTAATTAGGAGTTTTTCAATTCCATTTGGTACAGAAAAGTTTAATACTAAGCTGTGTGAGTGCATTACTGTAAGTATGTTGCTGAATTAGATGTTAATTTTGAGGTGCATAAAATAGTTAAAAATCAATTTAAAGTTAAGGTTTTAAAAGCATAATGTCTTCTGAAGGATTGCATATTGATTTTAAATATAACTATCTAATTGTATATGCGTGGACCAAAGTATGAAGTCAACCTCTTTGTAAATGCCAAGAGGCTATTTTTCAGTAATAGTTCAGATGCTTACGGGAAACTAGGCTGCTAGATTGCATGAGTAGAAAATGGCTTGTGATGTTATTTACAAGTTTTGCCCCATGGTCATTGCCATACATCAATAACAGGTATTATTGTAGACTAAGTGTTTTTGCTTATGGTGCATTGTAAGTTCTGTTTGCAGTATTTTTCTTACCTTTTTGCCATTCTTCATTTGTCCCTTCTGAAATTGCTAGTAGAGTTTAACATAATACATAGTTTCAATTGATATAAGCTGTATGTACATATGAAGTGATTCCATAGAATTATTTCTTTGCTGTTCAGTATGAAGGGTTCATATAAGGTAATTACTTAACCGTAATAGTAAGATGATCTGTAGTTTAAGTTTTAAGAAGTTACTTTAAACAGAATTTGGAGCCTAACTGCTTTTAACATTAGATCTTTTGTCATATTATTCCATAGGATTCTTCTTAAAAGCTTCCAGAATAGAACTTTGACCTCCAGGAGGATATATTAAAAATGCTTAATATGGTGATTTTTTTACATATTCCAGTGAATAGCACATTGGATCAACAGGCTGTCAGTGAAGTGAAAAGGACCTCACTATAAAATATGGCTTCATCTTTCCCTAACATTAGTTCATGCTTCTGAAAAATCAATTGAAAGGATTTTTTTTTTACAGGAAAATGTTTCAGATTAATGTAGTACCTATCAATTTCAGAATTTAAGAAAGAAAACCAGTTTGTTTCATCCTTTGCTGGATTGGAGAATTGGTTACTAGTCAGTAAAGTGGAACTTTAAAGGTATTTTACTGCATGTTTTAAGATCACACTGTCTTTTATATTTAGAAGAATAAACAGTATGGAATGCGAAATGGAAATACTGCCCTTAAAGATACTGAATAAATATGGTCAGATTGGTTTTAATTCTATAAAGTGTATGCTGTTGGTACAATAATCTGATTTTTGCAAAGTTGTGTATGCTTCTAAAAATCACTATAAGGATTTTCAAAACTTAGAGTTCATATCACTGGTCACTTCTGAAATGCAGATGAAGGCAAATAAATTCTATCTATGATGTTTCTATGAAGTAGCTTCTTTTCCAAAGTAATCTTCCATTTCTTAACCTGAAGCTATCAGCGCTATTGGGCATGAGCACGAAGTCTTGCTGCGAGAAATGCTTTTGGAAAAAAATCTCTCTTTCATAGGTAAGAATCTGTAGTAGAGGCTATCCAGTGAAGTCTTGACTTTAGAGATGTTGGTAACTGTTTACCTAGGATAAAATTCAGCCCAAATGCTCCTTATATTAGGTAGTGAAGGAAGAGTAAAATATGATTGATGCTATATCTGTTATCTTTTATTGATTTAGAACTGAGCAGGAACTCAGTTACCTAATATCCTATATATACAGCACATGCACAGGCTTGCAATTAATATTTTATAGAATAAGTAGCTGAAAAAAATGCTTTAATATCTGCTGTAGTATTACTTTTGGTGTCATGAGATATTAGCCATAATCCAGGCCTTATGAGATTTAGGAAGAAGCATATGAAATATTAGCTTCAGAATGCTTTATGTATTAAAGAACTGCTAGAAGATTCACTCATTTACTTTGCTGTGCAGTTTCTACTGAATTTTTTCCCAATCAATGCAATTACTCTTTTTTACACCCCCAATTTTTAGTTATTTTAAGGATTAATTAGTTAGGAAGCTACTTCCATTTTTTTCTTTTAGCCTGCAGCATGTTTCTTTTACCTAAGTGCCATTGAAACAAAGATTAATGTGTAAAGTATCCATTCTGTAAATGTGATCACAAACAATGACTTCTTAAATCTTGGATTCATTATGTGATGGAAAGACAGTGAAGTGAAATGCTCTCTTCTGTTAATGGTTGAGCATTGTACTAAATTTGTGTGAATTTTTCTGGGTTTACCTGGAGATATGATCTCTACTGAAGCTATATGAGGTTAAGATTTTGGAAACCTTAAACAAATTTAAGAAGTTAGAAAGCTAGAAAGTTAGAAGTTTTTAAGCTTTTTAAGAGATTTGTCCATATTATTTAGGAACAGAATTAGTATGCTCTTTTATTTTAGAGAAAAGTGAAAAAAGGACAGGATTAACTATCACATACAAGCTTGCAAATGACACTATGAAAATAAAAAGAGGCAGATTTTCTTATTTCACTATAAGAGCATAGATACAGGTAATAGGCTTAAGCTGTAATTGTAGAAATGATGGCAAGTTAAAATGCCAAACAGTTCTAGGAACAATAAATATAAAACAAACTGCCAGGAAGGGTTGTGGAATCACCTTCAATGAAAAATTCAAGTCTGGATTTGACACTCATCTATCAAAGCTGGTAATGAAATCAATCCCATCACAATACAAGGGAATGGACTGGATGGCTCACTAAGGGATCCTCAACCCAACGAATTATCATTTTATTTGGCTTGTGTAAGCTTAAGCAGTATAAAAATCACATTTAAATTTTACTGTTTAATGAGTTTGGATAAGGATAAATTTTTTCTTTAGAAATTAGCTCCAAGAAATTTGTGCTATTGAATTAAAATATCTAGAATAGGTTAACTTGTTAGAATACGAAGATAGAAATGAGAGAGATTAGTTTGTTATTCATAATTTTTATATATAGTGAAATATTGTTTAGTCATGATTTAAGATATGTTAAGATTTGCATTTATTATATCTGTGATCACGGATGTATTTCAGATTTTAGACGTGTTTGGGATATTCTTTAAAAAACCCTTTTCCCTAGTGTCTGTAAGACGATCCCTACCAAGTCCCTTGCAATACAACCTTTCCTTTCTGAAAAACTAGTTCCAAAATTGCTTGAAGAAAACACCAGAAAAACAGAAGAGATGCCAGTATTTCCCATAGGTCTACAAATTCGGGCTTTGTTGCATAATTTGTCATTCCCGTTTTGAAGAAGGCTTATGATTTACATGGCTTATGGCTTGTAATTCCATTACTTTTTAACAAGTTTCAAAGAAACAGAAATTTTGCAATTGCAGTTCCCATATTAGGGTACTGTTCCACTGTACTGTCCTTCAACAATAGTCAGGGGGTTTGTATCAGATGTGTTCACCTGGGCAACAGAGAGTCTAGTACAGGAGAGGAAAGTACAGTCAAAGGACGCAGTGGATATGAAGTGCCTCAGTATAGTCTTAGAGCATGAAGCAGCTTTTTAAGTTCTGGACAGAATTTGTCTGTTTCTAGAGCAGTTGGGTTTTAAAGCCTACAGATCAGAAGTAACACCTTCAGGCTCACCCAGAATTGATTGGAAACCTATACACACTAATGGGGGTTACATTTTATTAATCCACTCATCATGAAAAGTGCTTCATATACCATGTCCTCTTTTCAGCAAAAACACAGCTCTCCAGTCTTTATCACTTGGCCTGAGATTAAAGTGATCAATAGAAGCATTTTATCAAAACAGGCTCACAGCTTCACGTGCCATACTGAAATGCCAGGAGCTTCTAAGTTCTGTATAGGATTTTTATTTTTGTATCTTTATCATGAATATGTTAGGAAAGCTTTTAGATATATGGGGAGGTACTGAGCTTTATCCTCCCTTGGTTCCCGCCAGTGGATATAAATCATGAAATCTGATCAGTGTTTTCTGCTGTAATCTTAAATTTGCAGTTGTAGCTCATTCATGCATCAGTAGAGGAGGGCTAGTATAAGAACAATGATGTGTTAAATGGTTCTGATTGAGTGTGACATTATGGTAAAGATGAAGCTGCAGTTTTGTTGAAAATCTAAATTAATGGGGTATCTGTTGACAAACTACTTATTAGGGCTGTTTCCACATAATTTGCAGACCTGAGGATTTATAAATGTCACTGTCAAAACTGCTGTGGGCTGGCTTTCAAGCAGTTACTGAATTATTTTTTAATACATGATAGAGTCTAAAGATCTTTTGAGGTGCAGAATGCTGCCTCTGTAACATACCTGGACTGAAAAGCTAGTACTTCTTTTTGATGGTGTTATGGTTTAAAACAAAAATTCTATGGTGATTGTGAGGAGTTTCAGTAATTATTTCTTCCCCAGAGTTATAAAACTTCAAAACACTTGGAGAAATAGTAATGCAAAGTTCTGTTTCTGCACATGATAGATACATCAATAATAAACATGGTCTTTAATATGTTTTCCAATGTTAATCACAGTACGGAATGCTAGGAAAAACCACATGAAGACATTTAGAACCAGATATAAAACAAAAACCATGTTCTTTTCCAAGCCATTTAGTATTAAAATATTTTAAAGGTAATCAGGCACCCTTGAAAAAAATAATCTGCTGAAGAATATTAAAAGTAATGCTGATGCAGATTCCAGTTCAGAGACCTGCCATGTTGACCTATGAAACATGTGTTTACGTCTATTTTGGTTTTCAGTAAGTTTTTTTAAGGTGCATTTCCCTTATTTTGGGGTACTAGCATTTGTTAAATGTGAAAAGACTGACCTTTCCATTGCTATTGCTCTTAAACGAACACAATTTCAGCTGGGACATCCTATTGTCTATGCTAGATTATTTTAAGCCATTAAGAGCAGGTTGCAGTTAACTAGATTTGGATAAAATTATTTTGTTGGTTTTTTAAAATAAGGATTAAAAGATTGCATAGAACATTAAATCATTTTTATGTTATGGCATAAAACTTTTTATTCAGAGGGTCTGTTAAATTAGAACCTTCTTGATCTTTACATCATTTATCTGTACACGTGACAATCTAAGTTTCAAAAAATAGTCAAAAACCAAGTCTGTCTCCAAATCCTATAAAGGTTTTTCATTATCTTATCATGTGATAATGAAGTGTCACATTGCAAAGGCTTATATTTAGTGTAGTCTATTTATAGTGAAGAAATGCTCTCAAAATTAAAAAAAAAAAATAGTACCATTCAAAAAGAATAAACAGCTATTGTAGTTTACTTTGACATGAATGTTCAGCTTTCCAAATTTACTTCTGTACCACATTCAGAATTAGTTCACTGTATAGAATACTTCAGAGTTATATTCTTCAGTGAAAAAGAGTTGGAGGGTTTGATTTTGGCACTACTACAGTATTTTGATTTCTAAGTTAGTGTGTTTTTCTTGTCATTAAAATGTTACTTGGACTCAAACTGCTGACCTTTCAGGATTTGCACAAAGTATTCAAAAACTGAGTTCTGAACATTGGCCATGAAACTAGTGTCCTAACCTGATAAATGGATTGGAAATAAGCTACCCAACAGTGAGAATGGACCATTAATTTTAATCAAAGGTGATGTAGAAAGGCGAATGGGATGCATGACAATGTCAACAGCCCAGTAGGTGTTAAGGGGCTACACAGCCTTACTTGTTACTAGGTAGTGCCATTAGTTGAGCTTGGGTGAAGACAGAAAGCCATGCCTGGAATTGAATGACCAGGTCACTCCAAATTCTAATGGAGAAATGGTGTTTCAGACATACCGATGTAATGATATCAGAAATCAAGGACAATAGTTGAAAAAATGTTAAAGGGTGGCATGAGATTTTTTTCCTTTTTTTTCCTTTTTTTTTAAGGGAGCTTCTTTTGCCTTTTGCAGTTTTGTCTTGCTCACTCATTATTATTTATTGAAATACTCATCTTTAATATTTTTAAGCCATAAAGTTGTAGATGTAATGTTAGCAGAATGTCTAAATCTTTCTATATTCAGAAACTGGAAAAATTCTACAGAATCCAGAATGCAAGAGAAACTAAAATTATGGGTCTTCGTTAATAAATTTCTGGGAGAGAAGGCTTTTCTTGCTCTTTTTCTTTAATAACTTTATGCTAACATTAAAAATAAAACCAAGGCAGCAGTGACACTTTATCTACATTTGTGGTGTTGGTAGGATTAATCTTAACACATCCAAAGGTGGAGAGACTCTTCTTTCAATCAGTGAATATACCTCTTTATTTTGAATATTTGGAGGTTATAAAATATTGTATGACAGCTTGAATTAATGATGTTTATAATGAAGACATAAAAATGCAGGGATGACAAAGAAGCATTTTTATATCCATGCTTCAGGTTTTCTACAAAGGTTCATTTAATCTGACACAGCATTGCATGCATAAGAAAGATATGTATGACTGCATTAGTAATTCTTGCACTCTTATTTAGAATAAAATTAATTATGCTGCTGTCTACTTAATGGAATAGTTTTATAAACAGTAGTTCTTATTTTCTATGTACAGCTGAAGATCAGCTTCGTGCAAAGGGTTATGACAAAACACCAGACTTTATTTTAGAAGTACCAGTAGGTAAGTCTTTTAAAAGAATTTTTATTATTTTGTGTAGAAGTACTCATGCTAAAATATTATGGCTACTTAAGTGAAGCATATTCTAGGATACTGCAAATAAGTCTCTTCATGAATTACCCAATAATTCTAAGAACTTCTAATTTCAGTCAGAGAGGTTTGATCCTAAACAGTGTTACCCAGTGTTTCTTCTTTAGTGTCTGCATGTTTTTATCTCATTATCAAAAAAAAAAAGAAAAAAGCAAGAGTAAAAACCTCCAAATCCCTGCTCCCTCTAATGTATTCTACCCACTCTCCTTCTGAACTAAACTCTGAAATAATCTGTCCAAAGTAGTTTTAAGATTATTACATTACACCTGTAGGTCATTGCAGAAAGGTTTGTCATTGTGCAGTTATTCTTTTACCACCACTTTGCATCCAGATACAACTCTGCAGGTTTTTACTGTTTTTTTAAAAGCCTGAATAGCAAGAAAGAATAAGGTAAAAAAATAAGTATAAAGGTCATGTTAAAGTTTCTGGTCTTGAGGCCATGTGACAGCACTTGAATATCAGCAAGGAGGGAGAATCCACAACCTTTGCAGGTAACGTGTGCCTATGCCCAGGCACCCTCATAGTGAAAAAGTGGTTGCTAATGTTCAGGTGGAGCCTCCTGTGTGTAAGTTTTTACCCATTGCCTCTGGTTCTGTTACTGGACACCACTGAAAAGAGCCTGCCTCCCTCTTTACCTGCTCCTCAGAAAGTTGTGTACATTAGTAAGATTGCCCAGTAATGTGGACCATAATAAACACAGTACCTACTTGGTGTTAAGGGTACCCACTTTTATATTAGAAACATGAGATTATGTTGCACCTATTCAGGATCCTGATCAAAAGGAAACTAGAAAAGCAACTTTTTTTTTTTTTTTTTTTTTTTTAATTCTTGAGAAGGGATACCAGGGAACAGCCAAAATAGTTATTTTTGTATTATTACCCTACTAGAAAGAAGGTTAAAATTAGTCATTAATTAATTTGCGTATATTTGTCTCAAATTCAAATAATAATAGTGCATTACTTCTTTCAAATTATTATAGTCACTTGAGACTTACAGGAAATCATGTTCTACCTGTTGTCTGACCTGAATTAAGGAATAGCAATCCTTGGATTCTTTTCTTCATGACCTAGTACAAACCCAGGAAAGGCAGATATTTCTTAGAAACAGCATCTGAGCTGATTATACCTCAGCTTTTATACCTCCTGGGCTCTAAAGGTGTTGGGGTTGGGGAAGGATGTAGTAGTGTAGGCTACACAAGTTAACTGGGTTACTGATAGCAGGGTAGTGGTGGCAAATAGAGCTTAGTGTGGTGACTTCATTAGTTATTTTCCCAGATTTCCTGAGTAATTTTGCCATCTGTGGTCAATCATTTGCTGCTACAGCCTCTTGTGATATTTTTGTATAGTGTTTCTAGGTTTCTAGGTTTGAACATTCTCTGAAAACCTCATTCCAAGTCTTAAATTTAGGCTAAGGCATTGTGGTTGTGGATATTGTAGGTAACTCAAAATAAAGGTAACATTTTTAAAGATCTTAACAATGATACCCAAAACCACCTTTTTGGAGAAATAATGGTCTCTTAGAGTGATGCTCATTGTTTCTTCAGCAAAATTACATTGTTGGTTTCAGAGAGGACATTCCTTTTTCCAAAAAAAAAATGATTTTATCAATATTAGTAGTTCACTCCTACAAGAAATGAGAAAAGACATGAACCAAAGCAAATACTAAATCATAGAAAGAAAAAGAAATTCAAAATCACATTTTTTTCACATATGCCTTCTTACTCCTAAACTGGTTTTACAAAAGAAAGGAAGCAGACACATGTCCAGGATAAATTTCCTTCCCTTTCTTATACCTTCCATTCTGGATTAGTGGCAAGTGTCTGTGTTTAGCAGCTTTGCTAACTGTTTTTATCATTCAGCAGAAGTTTCCAATTTCTTACCTGACAACTACCTTCCAACAACATAAGGGTAGTAGAAGAATACAACTGCTTCTTAGTCTAATCTATTTTTCTTTATGTTCTCTTTGTGTTAGAATAAATGCAGATATGTGGAACAGGGTGTAATTAAACTGAAATTCATGTTATTATCTGTTAAAAGTATTTTCTGGTATTTTTAAAAATCCCTTATATGAAAGATAATTTCTACAAATATGTAACATGGTTGCAAGCATGAATTGTGTGGTAGACTGTGGAGTAAACAGAATATTCCCTAACACAGTCTTAAGGCTGTTGAGTGTGATTTTTACAGTTCAGTTTATTTTCTACTGTCACCATAGCTGTGGAAGGACACATAATTCACTGGATTGAAAGCAAAGCCTCATTTGGTGATGAAAGTAGCCACCAAGCCCACTTGCAAGACCAGTTTTGGAGCTACTGGAACAGGTATATTTCTATTCTTTTTCCCTTATAGAAAAAGAGGACTTCATTTTAAAAAGAAGTTATTGGATACAGCACTACTGACTCTGCATGTTACTAATCTGGCATTTTGAATGTCATTAATTAGCATTTCAGGTTGGTGTGCTGAAATATTTACAGAAAATTGAGATGTTAATTGTTAATGTGCAGCAAATATATATGGTGATTTTAAAGTGATGCTAGATGACAGAGTAAGTTATTTTGGTACAGAAGTCAGATGTCAGTTTTTTAATACCTTAGAAAGAAGACTTTGCTGTAACATTTTGGAATATGTGCAAAGTAACAAATTTGTTTAAAAAATCTTCCCCATCTAACCAAGTGGGGTTTGTGTATAAAGGACGTTATTGCTCATTGTCATTGTAAGTAGGACAGTATGTTTCACAATGGTTATTTATTAATAAAGTATTTCTTTTGTACATTTGAAGCAATGATTACAATTATCTTCAAGTTGAAAATGTAGTAAGTATTTGCAGGATAGAGGGGGAAATAAGTTGTGCTAGACAGAATTTGTGGCATGTTGATAGTGTAAAGTTATTTTCTTTTAAATATGGTTAAAATACTTCTGCTTTATTGTTCTAAAAGTCATTATTGTGTGTATTTATAAATCTTTCCATGGTACTAGACACCTCCTTAATTGAGGAATTTTTCCCCAAAAAAATATTACAGTGCTTCATCTTCAATGCCATTTTTCTATGTATTAGAACCCTAAGCAAGATAGTGAGGCAAATAAGAATTTTAATAACAGATTTTTTTAAAGCAAAAATTCAGAAGTCTTCTTAGTGTCCACAGGAGACCATGAGAGGGATAGTGGAGAACATGGCACAAGTGTGTGAACATGCAACAGAAAGGGGGTGTGTGCCAATATCAGAGACTAGTCTGGTGACCATTAGTATTTCACCTGAATGTGAAAATAACTTGCATTATCTTTGGAAATACCTTAAAAGCAGGTTCAATAGAAAGCAGCTAGAAAGGGAAACCAGATCTTGTTAATAACATCATCAAAGTGCAGAATTATGCTCTGCAGCAATATTCTTGATTGATACTAAAAGGACCTGCTCTTACTTGACAATCCCAGAAAGCACAGATTTGGAAAATTTGAATCAAGCTACTGGGAAACTTGGAAGGCTGTCAATTGTTGGATGAAGATACTATGCTCTAGAAGAGTTGTAGAAAATAAATTGTAAAACACAGAATATAAAACCTAGAAATTTGAGTATATACAATATCTAGGCAAATGGTGAGAATGGCAGGAAAGATTGTGATGCAAACAGTGCTGAACTGAACTTCATTGTAAAGGAAATGGAGCAGCTCAGGCTGGGAGGAGACCATTAGATGTACTGGAATACTTTCTCAGTGTAAAGGGTGTGTTTGAAGGCATCCATTATGGTATCAAAGAACACCTCCAAGAAGTGAATTTTAAACTGATAGCTTGAGTGTAAAGATACTAAGTTGAGATATGGTGAAACTTGCATTGACAGGTAGAATGAAGGCACTGATCCAGTTGTTGTTTGTAATAAATTTTTCATTGCAGTTTCTGTCTTTTTTCTTTTTTTTTTTTTTTTTTTTTTTTGTGCTGTGGAGTGTCTATCCACATTTTAGTGTAAAACATTTGAGAACAGTGTGTACCATTTGCATCTGACATTTCCAAAGGAAACTTCTCTTATGCTTTTATCAAGAAACCAAGTCGTTGCTAACTTCATTTTAATTTTAACGTGCACCAATTAATAATTCAACTTCAAAAAATGGAATAACATCTCTCACTGTGCTGTAAGTCAAGTACCTTTAATGTTTCAAAAGCTAGACTGAAATGATATGTGACCAATAAAACATTTTGGAAGTAGTTTTGAGATTTTTCTAAATCTACTGTTATAGCTTTTGTATTGGAAACAACTACAAAAATGGTTGATTCTTAAATATAGTGAATTCACATTCATATAAAGGAAACTAGAACTCTCCATAGTAAGATAAATACACCCTAAATTGAAAATTTAGGTTAATTATGGAAATTAGGCAGATTTCTGTGGGGATTTTTTTTAAAGAATAAATCCTATTAGTTTTAATTTTGGTACTGCTTGGCCAAGCTGACAGAGCCACATCTTCTGAAATGAGTTCTGAATTACTGTAGTTTCTAATATAATGACATTTGGGTTAATGAACACTTGACAGATTAGGTGGCATGTAGGTTAGACAGTTAACTTTCATTGGTCTCTGGAACTATTTGTGTGAAAGAACACAGGTGTAACTGCACAAACTGTGAACCAATTCTGTATTATTTAATCAGTCTCTGCAGACGTCTCTCAAGAGACAACCAGATTCTCAGTCAATTCACTGCACCTTTTTGTCTCACTTCCTCTTGAAAGAAAAATTATTTGGAGAACAAGCATGAGTTCACAACAGAGATGATATGGCACTCAAGTAATAGTTTAGGGTTTTTTAAACCTGATCCATTGGTTGAACTTAAAGCAGAAATTAAATTCAAGAGAAAATCTGTGTCACCTGTTAGATGTGGATAGAAACATAAATCTACATACTTTGAAAGGAGTGAAAGTGAGAGGATTTAGACCTTTTCTGTTCAGCTTTTTTATTGCTTATCTAAAAATTGTGAGTCAAACTGGAAAAGTTTCTGTGTTCTTTTATCACATGTCACAGATGTAAGATGAATTTTATTCAGAATCTGACTGAGAGCTTTGAACAGAGCTGGGGCTTGTTTGCTGTTATGTGTGTATTTCATTAAGTCCTGTACTTTGTGCTAACTAAATCTGTGAGTGTCTTAAATTGGTCTGTACTGACAGGAAAGAAATGGCACTTTCTCATTTAACAGAACAGCTCCCTAGATGCAGTCAACCATGTCTGTTCACCTCAGTGCAGAAGAACACCTTTTTATTACTCTGAGTTCTGCAGGGACAGCTTAGCAAGGTTTTTTATGGCTCATACATCAATGGTATTGTTAAGCAATTTTCAATTGCAGTGGTGCACTGCAGCCTCATCTTCAAATTAAGCTTCACATTAAAAATGTACAAAGTGTACCTTGTCAGTGAATTTGCACAGTTATAATTTAGGATGTTGTTTAGATATTGAGATTTTTTCAATAATAAAGAAACAGGTAAAGGCAAGCTTGGTCTTGCATATTCCAAAGTTCATTTTGTAGCATTATGTTTTAGACAAAAAGCTATTTTATATACTGGACAAACTTAGTATGAGTGATTAATATACTTCCCTCAGTTTGTTTATTCCTCCAGAGCGGTGGCATCCACTGAGCAGACTGTAGCTTACACTGCCACTGGGTAAAGAAAGAAACTCCATGCACAAAATATAGTTGCTTTGTGCACCAGTAGTAGCTACCACACTTCTCATTTTTCACTGGTCTACATTGGTGTATTTGTTGTAACTATGAGAAGAAAAGCTATTGAATGGTTAGTGTGACCAAAGGTAATTTGGAGAGCATGAGCAGCAAGTTACACAGATTACATTTTAAAATGGGGTCTGTGAACATGTTGTAAATTATTTTAGGGTTTAGGTGAATGTTGCTGTTTCTTTTTCTTTCCTCCATAATGTCTGATTTTATAACTTTTTTTTAAACTTAAATTAAAAATTGGAGTCCTAGCTGTAAAAGTCTGTTAGTCAGAGCTGACAGGCATGACTACTGTTTTCTAAGGATATACAGATCAGCAACACATGGTTCAAACAGTAATTAGTGGGTGCACTGTCAGTGACTTGCTGTAAGATATAAACTCAAATACAGCAATTTATATTTTCTATCTTCTTCAAGCATGGCTAAGGCGTATGTACAGTCTGGAATGCAATTTCTAAAGAGTCCCAGGAGATAGCTTGACGTCATTATTAGCTAAAGAAACTTTACTATAGGAGAGGAAAAACATAGGAAAATGTCACATTTGACACTGTTACTAACTAAAGGCAATTTCATGTAGTGAAAAATAAGCATTTCATCTTCTATTTGAATAAAAATTGTAAGTCATCTCTGTACTCAATTCTTTCCACCATTTGTTTGTGTTCTAAATGGTTAGTCCTGTGCTTCTGCTTTTTTGAAAGAATGAATAAAAGCAAGTTTCCCGTAAGTAATTTTAAAATAGTAACCACACTTTTTGGAAGCCTAAATTCATGATTCATTATGTTGTTAATTGATACACTATGCCTGATCTTGGGACTTCATAGCTATAAATCATAGTAAAATTATTAAATTATCATAGAGCCCTGTCAATTAATAAAAGGGTATTTAATTCAGATAAATTCAAGGAGAAATTATGCAAAGGATTGTATTTCACAGCACAAACACAGACAATGTGTTCCTAGGTTTTTGTGAGAAAAGTGTTGCATACAAATTCATTTACAATTGACAGTAAGGATGAATTCTATGTGAGCAAATCCTGAATCAGGAGATCCTAATTACAGGCATTTTTTGCTGTTCTTCTCTTTAAATTGGTTTAACAGGTTACTGTGAAGACTGTTGAAGTAATAATTGTTGTCTGGTTGTAGGTCGTAGGGAAGAGGGAGATCTGCTGTGAGTTTGTGGATTTCTGTTCTATTAGCAAGTTTAGTATTCTTCAGTTGCAGATAGTTTAAAAAATTGTTTTGGTGAGTTGAAAACCATTGTAACAACTTGACTTAGAAGAAATCTTGGGAGTTACAGTTGTCAAGTGGCTAGGAAAACTGTTCATGCATACCCAGTATCCAAAGCGGCCCAAACATAAAGAGCTGAAAGGTCATTCTTCTTCTTGAAGTATGATGGTTTGTTGACATATTTTGACATACTGGTACAATGCTGAAAGGTTTTGACCTTACTGCAACACTGAGGGACTTAGGGTTTGTTTAGCTATCTAATGCTTGTAGATTTTCACACATGCTGTGTTTTGCTATGCTCCTTTTTCTCTCCCTTCTGGCTCCACTTGAATTACTAAATTAATCTTAAACAAAACTGGATGTAGATAGAATAGAGAGTTTAGAGTGATTTTTACTGCTTAGGACTTTTATAGTAAGTTTCTTCAAAACTAATTAACTTTTTTTTAAGTGAATTACTATGCCAACTTGCTAACCTTAACAGCACTGAGTAAGATATGTTTGTTTACAGACAAGGAGAGAACTGAGAACCAAAGGCAGTGAAAAATGCCATTTTGTACTATTTTTCTGGTAGAAAATCCAGTAGTGTAGTTTGTGAAGATGATAAAATTCTGTGTTCTTCTGCATGAATAACAGATAAAAGTTTACATTCAAATATACATGCATAAACACATACAGAAGCTTATCTCTGCACTTTGCATTCAGCCTATCTCCAATAGCATTTCTTATTAATTATTTCTGTCTTTATTTAATGACACGTGAACAGTATATATATCTTATGAAAAATATATTTTTTACTCTGGCTTATACTTATGTTATAAGTAATGTTTAAACCTGTCATGCTCTCTTCAACTATGTGGTTGAAAAACAGAGCATGGAGACATTTTGACTAAGACCGTGGCTTATGCATAAGACAAGTTAATTGTTTTGCTGAGTATTGTAGATTGTTTTATTTTGTATCAAAACTAATTTTTGTCAAAGCAAGGAAGGAACAGACCATATTTTATTAATATTATCATTCGTATTTGAGTGATTGATATTAAGTATATATTTTCATGCGTTGTTCTCCTTAGGTATTGAATTTCATACAGGCATGAAACTGAGATTTTCATTGTAATTTAATGCTCTTATGTAAGCCTCTTTCACTACTAGATTGTTACATCCTGAACTTAAAAAATAGTAAATGAAGCAGTATATGTCTTTGTTTGCATGTTTTTTTCCCTTATATTTTTCTGTACTGTCTTAAATATTTTCTTGTCACAGGAAATTCATGTAATTTGGATAGAGGGTTTTCAGCTTCCTTCCATTTAACTGCAAGGCTTCAGCTCCAGTTCTCCTGGTATTTCTCATTCAGATTAGACAAGCATCTAAGTTTATGTACGATAAGAGCTGACAGCATAGATCCTGCTATTCTTGCCAAAGGCCTGGTTGCACACACTCCACTATGTCAAAGAATGTCAACCCCCCACAGACCTTACCTTTCAGAATTCCTTGTAATTTTTAATTGACATTTACATCTGACATTTTCAATGTATCTTTTAGTGTTAGTTCTTTATCTACCTACTACTAGTTAAAACCAATCCAAAGCAAAAAGAATGCCTTTCTGTAAGCTATGATATCATATATTTTTTTATTTAAGGTCAAGTTGCTGGGCTGAAACTCAAGAATGATCAGCTCCCTCTTCCTTTTTCTAACTCTGGAGGTGCTACTCTAATCCGTTTCAAATGACAATTGAAGAAGGTAATAGGAATCTAAAGTGAAATTTAACTCTTAATACTCATGAACAAAGCATAAGTGTATAATTCTTACTGTGCATCACACACAGAAGGGATGCAGAGATTCCAAGGAAATTTTAAGAATACTAATAGGGACTTTCCGTGGAGTCAGGTACTTGAACATTGAAAGTGAAAATATTCGTACATGTATACATGCAAGATATTTTAAGAGCATGATATTGTGAAGTAAAACTGGCAAGTATGTAGTTTAGCTACATGTTGCAGTTGTGCTTCTTTGTCTTCAGAAATCTCAAGTTTTTATTTGGGTTACAATGCTAAAAGCCTAATAAATTAGTTTGAGCACAATTATCCATCTACTAGAAGTTAGAATGAAGGACTACAGTTGATCATAAATGTCACAAAGCAAAAAAAGTAGAAGCAGCATTTTGTCACAAATAATGCTGCTTTTCTTCTAATTAGTTAATTTACATTTTGCAAATTAAGGGCAAGATTCAGACAGAAGATAATCTAGTAGCATATCATAGCTTTACTGACCTATATTTGTATATGCCAAATTTAAGTTAATTAGAAATGTAGATGCTGTTTGTTTTATCTGTCAAAAAGCTCATGTTTAAAAAAAAATCTAGACACACTTTTTCCCCCAACATTTATCATCTAAATAATAGTCTTGCCAAGATGGCAGCCTCATAATAAACTCTTTTCAGTGGAGTGATGGGTAATGAAGCTTGCTTGTGAAGGCAGCGAAAAATGTTGTCTAGCCAAATGTGTGGATATGATGGCTAGAGAATCAGTGGACTTTCTCAGTCATCAATCTTTTTAGTAGCCTCTTACACATCTGAATATTTTGATAGATGATCTAATAATTGAGTTATCTATCTTTCTAACTATCAGAGTTGCATAAAAATTATTCTCACATGCTATTGAATATTATATATATTGAGCATCCAGTAAATTTTTCAAAAAAGGTCCAAGAGGTGGAGGAATTTTGTTTGTTTTAAGGAGCCTTTAATATATTAAATGATAAATTACTATGTATAGAATACAAAACTATATGTACTAATATAAGGAAAAATAAGTAATGTCAGTAGCTGATTACAGGTAGGACTCAGTAAATAAATCATTTAAAAGCATGGGACTGATGAGGTTAATGCACAGTCTAAGTAATTTGAAGTCCAAAATGAGTAGATTCAATAGTCCCTGGGCAGTTAATGGACAGGAATCACATTTCCATTCAGTTGCACAAATTCCTTGTGCCTAAATCTTGGCTTAAGGAAAAAGAAATACACTATAGTGTACCATGTTTCCACTCAGTGTCTGTGAGAACTCTGAGAGAGTTTCTTTTGATTAAAGATGAGACTGAAATGTATGTATTGAAACTTCCTGCATTTTGTTTATTCTGAGTGATTGTACAACATGGATTCCTGTTTCCAGAGCACAGGAATCTGCTTCCCTAGAACACTAATCTTGTGTTAATGGAGGCACTGAGCATATTTGGATAAGTTGCATTAAGCACATCATCAGATGTGTCTTACTAAAGCTTCTGAGTGGCAGAGCAAAATGCTTGTTGGTGTTGTGTATTTTTTTTAAACGCTGCATTATATAATTCTTAACTTCAAATGCATTTCTGTTGGTAAAAATTATTTTAACAATAAGAAATACATTGTTGCATTATGAATATTTTTCATTCAAATATATTTTTTCTGCCTCAGTACCACCAGTTTATGTTCAATTACATACTTTTGTAGAGACTGTAAAATGTTCCTTCTTGTAAATTCTTGAAAACTGTGTGATGGGGACTCATTTCTTAAATTATTTTCAGGTTTTTAGTACTTTGTTTGTTTCATAACTACAGCAAGGTATAAACAAGTATGTTTGATGAATATTTCTCCAGTTAGCAAAGAGGCTTTTCTTTCTCTGTTCAGAACTAGAGTGACTTTCTTGAGGATACCAAGAAGTTGTTCGCTCATTTCAGAATTTTAATGGAAAAGTATCAGAGGGATTTTCTTTGTAGTTACTACCTATTTAAAGGAGATGCATTTTAAGGACTTGCATGTTATCATCATTTGACAACACTTTGTGAAAGTATCATTGAACCTCATGGGACCTTGCCACTGCATATGAATCTGCAAATTGAACAAACTTTGGTCTGTCTCACTGGCAGTGGTTGTGACTCTCATGCTCAGTAAGCAAAATTCTTGATGTTTATTACTTCTTCCTAAACATGCATAATTAGTTGGATAAAATTCAGATACACATGAAGCAAGACACTCACGTATGGTGACTTGAATATCAAAAATGTAAAAGTTTCCAATAAAGTTTGGCTCTGAAGTCCAACATTTATCTTGCAATATTGCATCCCATTTGAGTAGTCTACATTTTTGTTTTTAGTTATGTTTAGACTGATTTTATGCAGTTTTAAGTTACATAGGAAGATGTTACAGAAGTATAATTTAAACCTAGAACTAAGGCATCAGAAAACAAGTTACAAAAAAAAAAAAAAGCTAACACTATTCTGTTTTATTACTTGTTGAATTTTAATAGAAGAAAGCTAAAATTGCTTCTGAAAGTATAAATTCATAAGCAATTAACTGGAGTTTATCAATATCAGTGTTATGTGGCTTCTTCTGCCCTTAAGTAAACTGGCAGTTATTCTAGTTAGCATTTTTAGCATTTCTACATACATATATATTCTACAGAGAATATATCAAGCTCCTAAGCATGCACAGTGTGTTATATACAGTTATGTGTATGTTTGTGTGTATACTTTATGAATGTTTAGATCTTTATTTAGGAAAAAGGTCTTCATTTCCCTCTTCTAATCTAAATAGTAAGCATCTGTGTTCCTTCTTTTCATTTGATTAGTATGCTCTCATCCATCACTAGTCTTTGATATGAATATCAGGAAATCATGTCCTTTTATTTAAATGATAAATGTGCCTTTGTCATGAATACTTACAGGCATTCCAAGATTTACATCTGAATTGTCAAAGTGTAACTGCAGGCTTCTCTGTTGTGTGACATTATTAGTGAAATAAAGAACTTGCATTTTTTTATGGATAGGCCTTAAATATTGACACTGCAAGGCTAAATTAGTTGTGATGCTGCAAAAATTTTTCCTTCATCCTCTGTTTTTCTAAGATGTGTTGTTTATCAACAAGAGACAATCAGCTGCATCAGAATCTCTGCAGACATTCCCTATTTACATGTTCCAAACCTGTCTCTTCATGTTTCATTATTTAGGTCTGATGTCTAGTTAGCTCTTATCAAAACTAATACCATCTGAAGTACCAGGCTTCCGGTAGACACACAACCAACATAAAAATTTCAGTCCCACTAACATTATTAAAGACAGGATCTCTTTAAACCTGGGCATTGTTTCAGTGTCTAGATAAGTTATATCTTGGAAATTCATTTCACTGAATAAGTCACTGCTGTTTCAATAGATGAAATACATCTGCAATTATATTCTGCATGTTTTTAAATTTAAAAAATAGCACAAATACAAGTGTTTAGATTGAAGCTGTGATACCATTCTTACTGTGTCCTGATGCTATTAAGGCAGAAAGAGCTACTGTATAGCTGTCTTCTTATTGTTGGAATAGTACAGTAAGTTAAAATGTTTTGTAAGACAAACACCTGGATATGATTTTATAATCTATTTTATCAACTACTTATAGCAAAATTTTAATGTGTCAGGCAAATAGGTGATTTAATTTTAGTTCTTACAGAAACCTAGCGTTCCTTGAAGTCTTTACACAGGGCAAAACATTTTTTCTCCTTTTTTTCTGCTCTTTTACTTATTGTACTCTGAGTATATCATGGCTGAATTCATTTCGTGTTCTGAGTGCTGAAATTGTATCTTTGAAATGCATAGTTTCAAGATATTGCTATTTATAATCTTTAAAATTCACAAAATAGTTGAGAGAGGAATTTAGTGAGGCGTCCCACAAAATGATTTAAGGGCCCATGTCAGTTTATAATTGCAATATTCTGTAATGCCATATATACACATACACTGCAATAATTAGAATTTTTTCAACTTTTTTGTATTTTTTACCTCAGAGACTTTTCAGCAACATTTCTTGTGTAGTCAATTTTTTTTTTAATTCCAAGCTTGTTTATATTATAAAGTCATGTAAAATGGATCATATTAATTTTACACCTTTTTTTTTTTTTTGGAAAGTGCTGTTTATTTTAAATTAATTCAAATTACACATATTTCAGTCTTTCTGTAGAAGACTACTTTTGAAAGTACATTCTCATTTACCTACTTCAAAAGGAGAAATATCTTGGATCCTTTTCAACCCAGCCCAACAAAGTGAAGTGGTATTTTCTGGCATAAGAAGGATGCCTGTGAGTTTTTGAGACACTAAAACTGTAATCAAACTTGAAGAAGACAATGATGGCAATGAGCTTCTGTCCAGAGTTAATCAGCTGCAGAATTTGTAAACTGCATATGTGTCAAAGTTGAAAATGTTAGCACTCTGATAGAAGCTTGAAAAGGTTAGAGCTGATAAAAGCCATCAGCAGTTAAAGAAGGTGATTTATGGGAATGTAATGACACAAAATGCCTCATTTATCACTCATATATAGATAGGTTAAGGTTTCTGTGTCATACTTTAAAAACTTGACCACTTAGAATTGTCAAAATAGGTACTTAATTGCCCATCATACATTTCAGTTCAAATTTCCTTTGCTCAAATTTTGGTGATTTTACTGTTTTGCTATTCATATGGTTCTTTTTAAAGTTATTCATATTTCATATTTATTTCATATTTGTTTCAAATGGTATGCTCAGTCCTCTGTTAGAACTTTTATTAGCTAAAGCTGTTGATTTAAATGCTGTCCAAATCTTTTGTTGATTTACAATTTCATTCAGCTTAACTGTAAGGAAAATAACTGAAGGTTTCGTTTTCTTCTGTTCTATACCACTAATTCTCATCAAGAGTTTACAGCTTTCTAATTTAATCCTTACATTTCCTCTCCAAACTGAAATATGAGATGTAAAAGTGCATCCATCAACTGGTTTCCAGTTCCAGTCACTTAAGTTACTGTTTATCTCCATGCAAATTAAATTGAATCCAAAACTACCAGTACTGTTAAATGATCCTAAAACAAAATAAAAATGTAAGAAAAATGCACAGTAGTATGCTATCCTTTTACTGACTTGATTTGAGGATAGCAGCAAGCAAATCCCATAGATTTGAAACTGACTGGTTTTATTTTAACTGTCCACAATTTCATGATAGTGCTGTAAAAAAAGTAAATGCAAACATGGATGAATACTCATTAAGGTGTTACCTATAAGACAATAATTGTAAAATAAAGCAACTACTCTAAAGATATTGTATTAATAATAAAATACAGGTTGAACTGCCAAAAACATATTGATAACAAAGTTTCTAAATATTTATTTTTCTTTACCTACTTACTCTTTTCAAGCTATTTCATTCTCCTGTTTCCAGATCTTACACAAAAAATTCTGAACAGAATAATTTCAATTTTTAATATCAAAAAACTTACCTTTTTTGTTGGCTTTCACAATTTATGGCCCCAGTTGTATAGCATTCTGTTTGTTCAGCGATGACCTTCCAGGTTCGATTTAAAAAGAAGTTGGAAGCATTTGTCATGTCTGCTCGGTCTTGTCCAGAGGTACCTATTGTAATTATAAAGGACTAATAAGGTTGTTTATAATATAACAGTCTGACAACCCTAAAAAATCTTCTGGAGAGCAACTTCCCTTTTTTTTTTATTTTGTCCTTCTTATGAGAATAAAACCTCCCTTACCTTCTTGCTCTGTGTTACACTGTATCTTTTTAAATTAAGATGAGAAAGCATAAAGAACTTAAGCCTTGGAAAACTGAACTTAGTTTTAAAAGATAAGCTATATAATTTTCTCATTTGCAATGTCTTTTGTAAATACTCAGTAATAATGTGTCTATAGTAGTGTTGCACCCTATATTTAATTGGTGTATATAGAGGTGATGATGATGTACTAGGAAACACTGAATTTCTTTCACCATGTAACAAAAGAAACCCACTTATTACTGTCTTGCAAAAATATGTGATACATTAATATGGTGGTCTCTGCTTCTTAGGAAAAAAATCCAAATTAAGACAATCCTATTTATTCTATTATAAACATTAACATATTGCTGTAAGTGGGTGTTATTATAGTGGTATTTTTCATTATATGTCAGTTTTTTTGCAATTGACTTATGATCATTTTTCCCTTCCTATGCCTTTGTCTTGCTTCCTCTTTCCTTTTTCCTCCCCCATTTCAGCATCATCCAGCAATACCACTTCTTTTTATAGACATCTATATAAGGTAAACAAAAACCCAGTGGAATTTGAATGTTTGACAGAAATGTTTACCTCTCTTGTATGGTATGTAACAACACTGGAGTATTGTCAGGCTACCATACATCATTTAAATACCCTTAGACAGCAAAGGCAAAATCTTGACAATTCAGTAATCTCATCATGTGATTTCAATAAAGCTTTTTTTTCATATCTACAATTGAGACAAATTTATGTTGTGTGTATTTATGGTTGTTAAACTCAAAATTGTCTCATTTCATTAATTTTTAACATTGTGCTCTCTTAATGACTATGAAGAAATGTATTAAAATGCCTTAATTATAGCGTTAGAAAAAGAGAAAGCACAAGTCTTTTTAGCATATGATCTTTCAATTGCTCACTAAAGGATAAAGAGGGCATTCAAGCATGGTTTAGATAACTGTCAGCAATAATAAAATGCAAGGTAGTTTGTAGAGCCTTCAAAGACCTTTCGGGGAAATAGATTTAATTGAAAAACAATAAAATGGACTTTTCATTTCAAAGAAATCTAAACTGTTACAAAATTTCAGGATGCTGTTGTATTAAGAGTACTGTATGTTTCCATGTATAAGGGAAAATAAGTGAAAATACTCTGCAGACCACAAAGCAGTGGTAGCTTTATTTTGTGTGTGTAAATGTATGTCCTTCAGCTTTTAAAACACAGACTATGAATAGCACATTAGAGATATTTCTGAACTCTGAACTGTTTTCTGAATTGTGTGATTTTACCTGTTTTGGGTTCTTCTCATTTTAGCTTTAAATGAGGGTGTTTTTTTAAAAAAAATATAAGGTGAACACTTAGCTTCTTAATGTAAAATTATGTTCTCATAATTACCCTCAGAACAATACAGTTCCTATACTGGCAGAAGTTCATTGCCTATTTCAGAGGCTGTAGGTTTCCATTCATCATAGTTGCCTGTCTTATATACTGTGGAAATACATTTTGAAGTATATTTCTGAGTTCTGCTTTTTTTCTTCTCGCAGAATCAAAAATCACATTTGCTAGTAATGTTTTTGGCTATGTGGTGTGTTGAAAAGTTTATTCAAGCACTTATTCTGCATTACCAAGTTTTACTGCTTCTGGCAAACTAAGAGCTACTTAACTTATGTGTGATCAGCAGTGGTTTATAAACAGACTGCTGACTTTAAAAAGACTGCTGTCTTTTAAAGTGTTTGCATCTTTGCTGTGCAAAAGCCTCTTGCTTTCCTGAGGAAATTTCTGTAAGTTTTTTTCTCTCATTCTGGTGCATTTATTTTAATAAGTTTTAACCAGTTTGTTGTAACCAAGTACCAAACAAATCTGTAGGAAAGTTGCCTTTGTGTAGCAAGGTGTTTTACAGATAAACCAACTTCACAAAGTGCGTTTTCAGCAAGTGCTAAAACTCTCTCCATTTTTTAGTTAAAATTACTAGCCCAAGTACATCATAAAACTTGTTCATCATGAAAATGGGACTTCAATATTGAGGGTCTTGTTATATCCTCTTGTAAACTTAGTTTGGATTGTTAATTCATATCAGTGTTCACTTGGTCACTGGCTGATCATAAAAATGGAAAACATCCCTCTTCTTGGAACTGGTCATTTTTCTTTTAAGAAAAGTAAGGGTTTGTTTTGTGCATGCTCACATACCTTGAACTGGAGCACAAATGAATAGCACAGGCTCTATAAAATACACTGGGCATGTGAGAAAGATAGCTAAAAAGGTACAAATGTCTGGCAGAGTTCTGTACAAAAATGCCTTTCTGTTTCCTTCATTGCTGGGTTTCCTGAGGCTTCAGGACTCAGGACCCGAGGTGCAAAATACACATGCATGGTTCGCTTTGGCAATGTTTTTGACAAAGAAGTGCCTCATATCATCCTGTTACAAAGTCCTTTCTGTTTTCAGCTGGTTGTGTCTATTTCTTTCCACTCATCCCTCCTGGTATGATAGGACTGTTTAGTGTGATAATGTTTCTGTAGAATGTGCTCTACTATTAAACATATGTACTATATTCTCTAATCTGAAATTGATGGACTTCTGCAGAATCATTAGTTTTGATCACTTCTGTGGGGCTTGTAAATTCAATAGAAGCTCAGGTAAATGTGGAATCTGATTCCTTTGCCTTTTTACTAGTGATAATGTTGTCTGCATATCAGAGTTTTGTGTGGTTGGGTTTTTATGACTTTTGTTGCCATGACTCATACAGAGATGACTGTTTTTCTGTAGCAACTTCTGTAAACTTGGGTAGACACACTAAACTCTTACAGAGTAAAACTTACTATCGCACAGTAGTGTTGTTTTCTTTTGTTAAAAGTCAATTTCATGTATTTAAAGACCTCTCCTTAGTGCTAACATTTTATTAAAACCAGTAAACTTTCTGCATCATTTCACTACATCAAAATGCAACATTCAAGAGAGGAGCGTGCATGGTCTGAAACCTTAACCTTCTTGCAGGGGAAACTCTAGCTCCTTATGTGTTTCCCTAATAGTTAGCACATCTTGCCTCAATACAAGCTGAGGGTTTCATGATACAGGTAGTAAAGTGGCCAAGATAGAATAATGGTCTTCATTTATATTGTTATACGTAAGGATTCTTAGTAACTGATTCTCATGCATGTGCCTCCACACAATGGACAGGGTAAGCTATAAAGCTGTAAATGTAGTTTTAATCTGTTCTATTGTTAATCTCATTTGTTCTCTCAAGCAAATTACTTGTTGCTTCTATATTTAAAATTCAGCACCTGTAAAAGCCTGATATTGCATAAAAATATTGCAAGGTTAAACTGGTTTTCTTAAAAGTTAAAACAAGTAAAAGACACTACAGATAGAGACATAAAAATATGTTCTGTTATGAAAATTTTATTTTCTTGTAGTAAAAATGTAAACCTAAGCACAGAAGTTCTCGTAACTTTAATTTTCTTAGCACCATTTATAGGGTGTCAAGGAAGAGAAGAAGAATCCAGAAATACTATCTGTGCTTTGGCATGAAGCATTATAAAAACTTCATAAAGTTCCAGATATTTTTTGGCTTGTGTTAAGGAGATAAAGGATAGGATTCTAGGAAAAACACATCTAGGCAATTACTTCAAACTACCACTCAAATCATTCTTCTCTGTAAAATGCCTGGGGTACAAGTTCAGAGAGAACTTGTACCCCTGGACTGAGTGAGAACTCAGTCTGTGTTCTCACTACTGTGGCGAAGACTTCCCCATTTGTAGAAGCTCACGATACTGTCTTTTGTGTCCTGTGCTTTCCTGCTCCTTCTCTGTATAATCATCATGTGCAGCTCTGAAAATTAATACCCTTACATGTAGGGGTTTTTTTTTAATTTAATTGCCACAAGACCAGTAAGATGTAATAGCACTACACTGCTGAGCCTCTGCTCTCTCCATGACTTTAATAGACCTTAAACTTAGCCTGGGTCTGTGGAATTGGCATGGTGGGAGAATCCCCTTCATGTGTAAATCTCAGGAAAGAGTCTGCACCGTAAGGTAGATCTTACCTCAGAGTACATGTGTATGTCTGAATTACATAAATTTAACTATAAATTTAACTATAAAATTTAACTATAAAATTTTAAATTATTTAAATTAAAATTAAACTATTAAAGATAAATAGAATATTATAATACTCCTTTTTGTGCATATCAATATGCATATAGTTCATATTTGAACTAACAGTAGTTCAAAATTGTGCCTTGCTGTTGATACATTTCTTGTATCACACCTACAGTAGTCTCTCCCTGGATTTGCTATGATACACGAGTGTGTCTGAACTGAAACTAGAAAAGTCGACTTTTTTTAAGAACAAAAAATATGAAGACTGTCATTAGTTGCAGAGAAGACAAACTAGAGATATTAACATAATGGGATGTTGTTTTACCTATGAAAAAGTACCCTGTGCTGCATGAGTCTTTTCTATGACATGAGGGGATTTGTGTGCAACATTGCTTTCAGTAGCTCACAATGTTTGTTTTACAGTATCAGTCAGATTTTATTAGAGCCCGTTGAGTTTTGCATAATTAAAATTGTAGCAATAGCTAAATGCTATGAAATGCGGAATGCAGAGTCTTTGCTTTGCCAAATGTTTTCTCCAGGGTGTCAAAGAAGGAGCAGAGAGAAGTGGGAGAAGCTTGAAAGTCAAGTCTGGCGCCTAAAAATGTTTAAATTTTATTTAGATCTGTAATTACCTTTTTATAAAATATAAACGTTAAGCATAATAGATTTTTCTGTTATATGGGTCTCATGCAGCAGCAATAGTATTATGTGCAGAGTTTCTGCAGTAGTTGCTCATTTTAAAATGCAAAGTTGTAGGATTGCAGTAATAATTCACTGTAGACTGATTTCAGTAAACCTGCAAGTTAAATGTTTCAGATACATTGGGGAGAAAAGTTGTTTGCTAGGTTGTTTATTGTCTAAATGCTACCAAATGCATATAACTGAAAAAATTATCATTGCATTTCTGCATCACGTGGCCATCATGGGTATCTACAGTAAATACAAATCTTTTTTTAGATAGAATTAATCTACCCAGCAGAAATCTAATTCTTTTTGAAGTCAGTGGAAAAACCTGTATTGTCCTCAGTGCAAGTAAGAATAAAGCTGCTATCACTACTATTTTTGATCCGTGTGATGATTTGGTCCTTTGAGTTAGGTGACTAGATAGAGCATAAGATGGATGATTGTACTGAGAGTAAATTCTAAAAGATCCAAAGAAAGGCGTCGAAGATGAAAAAGGGATTGGAGCATCTTTCATATGAAGATGGGAGACCTCCAGCTGTTCAGTGTGGAGAAGAGCAGGATCAGGGAGGATCTTACTAAGGTCCATAAATATCTGAAGGGAAGAAGTGAAAATATGGAAGCCAGGACTTTCTCAGTGGTACTCAGTGAGGGGATAGGAGGTAATGGACACAGATTGAGGTACAGGAAAATTTACTGAAACATTAGAAAAATCTTTTTTCATTGTGTGAGACTGGAGCAATCTCTTCAGAGAAGCTGGGCAGTCTCCATCCCTGGAGCTATTAAAAACCCAACTGGACAAAGCCCTGAGCAACTAGCTGTAGTTCACCCTGTCTAGCAGGACTAGACAATCTCTGAAGGGCCTTTTTTACCCTTTTTGTTTCTGTGTTATTTTATTTATCATTTTTATCTGTATTACTTTTTTTTTTGAAGTCACAGAGGAATCAATGTTGAAATAAGTGGGAGAAAGTGAAATCTAGAGAGCTTTATTCCAGTAGACTGATGGTTTTGCATTTAATGTTAGTCTAACTAGATTAAGAAAGCCTTTCTTACATTTTAAGGATGAAAGGGAAAACTGGGCTGAAGAAAATTAGGAAGATACTTTATCTACCTGTAAATGTTCTTCTGAAATCTAACAATAAGCATTAAACATCAATACAATACCAAAAACAAGAATAATACCTTGAACAGTAGGGACATTTTGAAGGAATAATCTAAGGAAAGTAGTAAGGGGGAGGTATTTATAAGCCCTGTTGGTCTGGAGATTGGGGATCAGTTCATAGAAGAATACACAAATGTATGCTTGCAAAGTTAGGCAACAGATGCTAATATGTTAAAGGTTGTAATCTTTTGAAAGAAGTTGGTTGGCTTTCCTGTTGGCCCTCCTATCAACTTTAACCTCCAACCTTCTCCGGCATGTATCACTACAAATAAAACTGCTGAGGTTTGACAAGAGGATATAAAGTCACTAGGCCATCGCACAGAAATCTCTACATGATTTTCTTTAACCTAAAGCTTAAATGAGCACTGCCTAAAGTCAGGGGTTTTAATAAGAAGTCATAAACATTCACTCATATCACTCTAGTTTTAATAATTACTGGTTTAAGAGAGAAGAGAAGAAATATACATAGTAAATTATGTTTGACAACTGGAATTTTGTGGTTTTGTTATTGGTTGTCTTTAACTATTATGTGAATTGCTGTTCTTCATTTTAATGTATACTTTTTCGTGCAAGCTGCATATGATATCGATATAAACATGGCATTTGTGTACAGTGTTATAAATGAATTTTTAGCTCTTGATTAAGGCAAACCAGATGACAAAAATAACTTATGTGCTTGTATTTACCAATAATAATAACAATAGTAATAATAATAATAATCTTTAGATCTGTAGTCACCTATATGATTTTGGCTCTTCTTTCTCTGTAGTATTTTGTGTGACTTTACACAAACCCTTTTAACAACCTAGGCATTTTGCAGGCCACTGCAAAAAGTTTTTGATAAATTATTCCACTCCTGCAAATTGCCTGTAGTGTTTGCATTTTGCCAGAGCTGCCATCCACAGTATTACTGTGTCATAGAATCAGTCAGTGAGTGTTATTGATATATACCATCACTAATAGTATTAATTCTTGTGGCTTCCCTGTTCTTATAAGTATCTGATCTCTGAACATAGACTGCACCTTACTTAAACTGTATTGAGATTCTAAAATTATATTTCTTTCTAGTTCGAAACCATACCAATTCAAAGTTAGGTTTTCTCTCTTGCAATCTATTATTTGCATCACAAATTTCATGGTGATGTATAATAATTCTTTTCATGCATTTTGTTGCTTGTAGATTGTCATCTTTTTCACTTACGAATATGTTGGTTTTGGAGTACTTACTTTAAGGGCTGTAAAAGCAATCTCATCCTTCTGAAGTCCTATCTTTCTGTATCCAAGTTCTGTTCCTTGTATGAGCCACTCATATGTTCATCTTTGTCATAGTCCACTTTCCATGATTAGGAAAGTATCACTCTTTATTTGATGAGGTAAATACATCTTCTATCCTTGGTTATGCCTTCTATTGCTTTCCTTCACAAATGTAACTAGAAGATACTGGGCAGCACTTTTTTTTCTTTTCCTAAGTAGTTGTGCTAGTCAGGTCTCAGTATGTCCCATATCTTGCCATTCTGATGATCCCACTTTGCTAAACATTTAATTGGTTTTCATCTTTAGTTTGTTGAATATTACATAAATGCTTTGCTGTCATAGATGCATTATGCTATTGTCTGTTATCTGGAGATGTGTTTTTCTTCTGTGCTTGGTCTATAACTAAATGGTCCATAGAAGGTCGATATGGAAAACAAGCCTTTTGTATGTCAGTTTACATTTATTATCTATATAGGAATATATTATATATAGGAAACTTGTTAGGCATTTAGATTTCGCAAAAGAGAAATACTGATCTACACACTTGTCCTGGTGGAATGCATAGCAAACTTCATGTAGGTTTCTGATGCTCCCTATATCCAGCAGCGGATGCTGTTTATCAACCCATACAGTATGTAAATTTTGGAATTTAGATATTCCTGGAAAATTGAAGACTGATTGAATGGAGTTAAAGGGGTACCTTTTAAAAATATAAATGTAGTTATAAATGCTGCTCTCTCCCAGCAGGATTTTAGATTACAGGAGTTAATATCAAGAGGTGTATAATTTAACTGAAAATGTATTATGAGAGAATTTGGTCACACCGTGCCTTTCCCCCTGTGAGACTCTTCACCTATTACTTGTATTTTCCTCTGCAGTCGAGAAAAATCAGCATGATGTCAGTCTGTGTTCCTTTAGTATTCCCCTTAACATTTAATGTCCATCATCTTCAAAAACTGAGGCAGGAGGCTGACTTGATAGCTACAGGTGACTACTGCTTGAGGAGAAAGGTAAGATGAGTTAGCAATAGTCAAAATATTAATATCTTAAAGCAAAAATTGTCAGCTTACTTTCCTCTTTGAGTCCACCTATGTTACATTCAGAAGACTGTTACATAGTAGACTAGCAAATCCAGACATTAAAAAAATAGCTTTTGGGTATTCAAGGTTTAGCTGGTGCTAGCAGAGATTTCTGATGCTCTCGTGTAAGCAGTGTCAGCTACCACGTTGCTTATCAAAACACATAGGAAAGTGTTTTCTGCTTCTGTAAAGTTACAGGATGGTTACAATACCCCCAACATCTGTCATGGGTTGTGAAGGGATTGCCTGTTGTATTAAGCTGTTACACTTTCTCACTGGAAACTGCTGTCTGGGCGCTTTCAGTGTAAGAATGTATTTGCAGTGGGAAAATTACTATAATCTCACCATATTCAGTTACGGCTTCAGGATCATCCTCAAGTAATGTGTATAGAAATGGCAGAACCAAAATATGCATATAAAGTTATTAATTGAGGAGTGATTAAGATACCATGTGATATCCATAGGAGGTGTTCAGAGAGCTTTGTAGTGGGCACAATAGCAATGATTAGAAGGAATGCTGATCCCTTCATGCATGAAATAGTTTATCCCACTATGGAGCCCAGGAAACTAATAAAGCTGCTGTGGACCAAAGCCATAGAGGCTTAAATTGACCAGATTAAGGCATTTTCTAGAAATGCTTGCCTTTTTTTTTTCCATTTTGTTTTGCATGATTTAGGAATAAAGATCAGAAGAAGCAAAGAGTAAAAAGAATAATCTCAGTTACTCAACACCGTAGTTCAATAATTATACCTGCCTTTTTAAAAATGCAATTTTTAACAGTTTAAAAGTATGAAAACAGTTACATTGAGGGTTTTTTTCAATTTTTACAGTGAATTTTAGTGATTTTAAAATGTTTGTGATTCAAGAAATTTGGACATAATGTAGTCTGGTACTGATTAGTAACCTGGAAACAGGTAAGCGGAACATAAAGGCAGCTATTGCACATATGTCTTGATAAGGTCTGTAAATGTTTCTACATGAAACACACGCATGAAGTTTGCAAATTTTCTTATTTTTTTAAATATTTGTACCATTTCCATCTACTCTTTTCTAGAAATGCTGTTCTATATTTTCCTATCAAAAAAACTTCTAACAAAAGTAAATGCCATAAATATAGCTTGGAATACTAGACAATATATAAACACTTCTCACATTTCTTTCATGTGTGCTATATATTTTTCTTTCAAGCCATAGTTCTGAACATTGACTCTGTAAATCTTATTGCAGCTTATATGTTGTTTGTATGAGAACGAAAAAATATGATATGCTGTATAATTTAAAACCTCACCGTTTAGTTGCTGACGTTATTCACTGGATGTGAATACCAAGTTGAATGTTCAAAGGAGATAGCCTTTCTTTTAGACTATCAATATATAATCCCTGAATATTAGTGCCACATAATTGCTTTATCCAATTAGAATGTAAAATCTGATGACAAACTGAAAACTTGAAAGAAAACTTCATTGGGAACTAAAGATTTGAATTGCTGTTTCATGTCATAAAGTTAGTAAAGAAAAGGAATTGTTCAGCATTCATAAAGAAGTTTGAGAAGAAATTGGAACAGGAATCAACTTTACTGTTTCCCTGGTTTGTATTACAATTGTAAGGAAATCTCTATTTTCATATAATTGTAATACAATTATATATCAATATAATGATATGATAAGTATTTATTATGCAAGTTTTCGTAAGATTTAACCAAACTAACAAATAATCATTTTGTGAGATAAGTTGATGTCATATCTGCTGTTCTCATGGAAAAAATTCAGGAAACAATCCTTCTGCCTTTTGCAGGTATACCCATCTTTTTACCTAGGACAAAATCACAGCACACAATGATCAAATGGCAGGCTTTCAACATCATTGTTTCCAAGTACAAACATGTTACACATGTATAGCAATGAATAGCTGTACTAACTTACATGTTAAAAACGTGCAAGCACTGTTTTGGCTTAAAATATTTTATTCAAATAGGATAACATATTAGCATTTACCATCAAAGATTTAAATTCTCATTGTCTCCTTAATTCAAAAGCAAAAAGCCACTTGCGGCCTTTAGGCCATGGGATAAAATCACAGAAATAGAGGGATAAAAATGCAAAATTGTCCTCACACATTCATAGTTTTCATATCTCACACTTTTTCCCCCCAATGTTTAATGACAGAAGTAGTTCAGCTGGGGTTTTAGTACTCTTTTTGAGGTAAAGAAACCCCACCCTCAAATACTATCCTTACCCCTAAGTAATCCAGTTCCTTACAGGGCAAGTCTGCAGAGAAGGAAATAGAAATAATCACGAAGAAAGCCTTTTTTAATGTGATTTTTTTTAATTCTATTTTGTGCTGTTATCTAGCAATGACTTCTGGAAAACAGCACCTCTAATGTAGTTTTACAGCATACATAATTAAACTATGGGTCTCACTGTGATTGAAAGTTATCAAAAACAAGAGGAGTACTTAAACATGATATTATAGCTATTAATGATAACAAAAAAGATTTCAGTGTTACATGAGGTGAAATATAAATACCTAGAAGATGGGAAAGACTTTTCAAAGAAATCTTTATTTGTCTTGCATAAAAGAGATGTGGACCAGATATATTGAAAATGGTATTTTGAGATTTCTGTTTCATTATATTTTTGTTCTTTTGAAGCAGACTAGTTACTATCCAGAATGAAAGACACAATTTGGAACAGTTAATTTGGTAGTTTATGTCATTATTCTCCTTAATTCTCCTTTGATTATATTATTTTTATTATGTGAGTAGGTGTTTTAAAAATATGTCATTTCTCTAAGCAGTATGGATTAAGAACAAATTCTCAGCCTGGTTTTTATATTTGATGTTTGGAGACGTTTTGTTTGTGTAGGAAGCGGCTTAGGAATGAGCTATTTCCCTCTTCTATTACACATCATCTTTGTTAGTGTTTACTATGTGTATTGAAGCTACACCTAGATGTCCTAGTAAAATATGCTAGAAATAGCTGTAGAACAGAGCAAGAGATACTTAGTTGTACAGAGTTTAATGTTCAAGTATAATAAACGAGTCAACAAATGTTTACAGTGCAGTGCAAAGAGACAGTAAGATAATATTGGTCAGCAAAATATTCACTGATCTGAGTACATCAGAAGCCTGCTAAGTTTTTCATGTTTTGACAGCTGAGATATTTAGAGGAAAATAACAGATTGCTTTTGTTAATGCTTTTTGAGAATTATTTCTAACCTTGAAAGGCAATTGGGGATAAAGAATAAAGGTGGTTTGCCAATTCAATGCGGAATTTGACAGCTTGCTAGTGAATGGAGAGAGATGATGGAAACGTGAAAGGCATGTAGGTCTTCCTCTGTAACGGTTCTCCACTTTGCAGATACAAACAAAGAAATTACATACTTAAATAGTCACACGATTGGTTTGCGGAGTTGTTTTGGATGGAGATAAACAGAGCAGACTGCGCTGATCAAATTCATGAAGAGATACTTTGCTTCTATATTTAGAGCAAATTAACATTTTTAAGGGAACTAGTCTGTGTAGATGAAATGAGAAAGCAGTAAATAATATAATGACACTATGAAGAAAGAATTAGCCAGATATAAACATTTCAGATATAAGGAGCTTCAGAGAGAACTCCAAATGAAGATTGATGAGAGGACTATAGGTGTTTTTAATAGATGAAAATGATAATGATTAAGAAAGAAGGGTGAGAAGAATAAAGCTCCACTTAGCTATGTTGGTAATTACCTAGTTACGGAATACATCTAATAGGTTGTCAGGGTACAGGCCCTGGCATTAGTTTGAACTTTCATGAGACATACCAAGGAGAAGTGGATCTTATCTATCATCCCATATGTTACTGACTTGTGTGCCATTAAAAGGGAAGAACTCAAGTGTGGCTTTAAAAGATCCGTTAAAATTGTGGCTCAAAATGTCCTTGTACCTTTTTGAACAATGAAATTTCCAGCACTGTTGGTTTGATAATGTATCCCACATGATGATAATGAGTTAACTCCCAGAGAATCTGGAGTGTCTATTCTTAAGTGGAGTGCATCAGCAGAGAGACCCCTCTTCAAACCCTCTTGCCGTGTTCTCTAGTTCATACTTCAATATTCTACCCATAAATGCAATGCCTGTCTGCATTTCACAAGACCTGTGGAAATGCACTGAATGAGTAAGGTAGATGTACTCACTGAAGTTGTGCTTAAGCTAGAGTTTCTAAATAAGATTCTCCTGTGTAAGATTTAAAGAGGCTAAGCTCATTGCACTTGGGAACTTCCTTGAACAGCTGTAGAAGAGTTCTGGAAAATAATTTATAAGATATACAATTGCAATTCTAAAACAAACCCCAAATACCCAGCAGCAGGAAAGCCATTTTCAGACTGAAGCATTTTGGAAGCCCTGGGCCTGTGAAACCTAGAGTAAAGGAGTACATTGAGTCCAGGGGAGGTTTGCATACCCTTCTGCTTGCAATACCAATGATACTAACTTTTTTTAATTAAAGTCATAGAAATTTGGTGGTGGAAAACTCAGACAAAAATAACTAAACTGTACCTTTGTTAATGAAATAATTTATTGTGCTAGTTGTTTCTTATTTTGGAGCAACTCTTTTTTTCTGTGGCATATCCAAACTTTAGCTGTGATACCATCCTGAACTGCAACCTGCTGATTAAATTTATGAGCCTGGAGATTATGTTGGTCATGGAGGATGCAAGAATAGCAAGAGAAATATTCTACCAAAACCATACTGACTGTAGCCAGATTTGGAAAGTAATCATCTTCACACTATTAGAGACTGGTCTGCAGATAGCAAGTTTCATGTCTACCATCCTACATTACAGATAACTGGCTTTGTTCTTTTCCCCATCCTGACACTGGTAGTATTAGAACACCACATTATGTATTTGATGGGGAAACGCTAGTGCTGCCATTTGACAGGGTACTAGGGTTTTTGATTCAAATGTTTTTGATCTAAATCATGATACTGTTTGACTCGTAGGCCTGAAGATAGAATGAGAAACACTCTGCAGTGTTTCAGAACTGAAATAGAAAATAGCTAAGAAAACTCTTACTTTGAGATTTAATGAGATAAACCTGATTTCAGAAACTCATGAAACCTTAAAAAAATTTAGGGAAGGCAGTGAAGGCAGTACAAGGAGCTTTACATTAAGTCACAGCTGTTACTCGATCCCCTTTGCTTTCTGCATTCATAGCATAGACTGCACAAAGCTTATGGACTTTATGAAGCTGCATTTCTGCATATGGAAACAATTCTTCTGGTACCACAGTGCACTTCTCTGGATTCTGATCTTTTCCAGATCAGTAGTTAGTATATGATGTTACAGGACAATGCAAATTCCATTGACTTCATCAAAATGTGTATGAAGTGTACCTGTGTATCAGGCGTAGTCTCACAGAGAGTTAGTAATAGGTTTTCATTGTCACCTTAGCAGAAGATGTGTGGTGCTTTTGTTTCCTTTACTTGCACACTCATTTTAATGTGTTTTCTCAGTTCTCTTTGGGCTTTAATAAAATGTTTTAACTCAACATGACACACATCTTGATAGTACCAACTCTAAGTTTGCTACTTTTACCAATAAGCCCTATTAAGTTATTTCTCTAGTCAAAATACTTAAAATATTTTTGAAACTTTAAAGTACTTGTGGGATCTGTCATGTGGACTATCTGATTTTTCACTTGGAGTTTCTGGAACTATTTGCAGCTTTTAAATAAATGTATATCCTTCATGTGCTTTAGAGCATCAGTTCTTAAATTTCTCTTTCTAAATCCATACGATGCCACTTTTTAAGAGGGAAAAAATACCTTCTAATTTTATGATCAGCTTCAGCTGGACATGACATTTTGAAGAGCTCATGCTTTGAATAAAAGGGAAGAGAAAAAATAATTGTGAAAATGCTTACAGATAAGCATTCTTAAAACATGTGAAATTATTTTGTGTAAATAAAGAAAATTAAATCAGGACAAATCTGGGGGAAAAAGAGAAGAAAGAGGTGAAAAAGGAAAGTATTGGGATAGTGAGTATGTGATTTCCTCTTTCTGTTGTTAACAGGAATTTAAGCCTTGCCTACTACAAAACTCTAGAGTATGTGTGTGTTGTGGAAACAGAGCAGTCTCTTGAAATCAATGTAATTGACTCCTTTGATCTGTGTATAGTGCAATCTGGCTATTTTATGTGTGTTTGTCTCTGCAGAAGAGGAAAAAATGAGATTTTTTTTCAGCAGTTATGTCTCTTCATGCTTTGAGGTGATACTTTCCAAAGTCTGAGTTTAAAGCCCTTTCATTTAAAGTCTAAGAACAATACTACTGTTAGTAGTCATATTTCATCTGATTGTGGGAGGAAGAAGAAACACAATTTCCGCATGAAAAATAACATTTTTTCTCCACTTCCAGAATAAAACATTAACACAATAAAACATAATTGTTACTTGCCCAGAAGCCTGTGCATGGTGCTTGAGCTAGAACAATAAATAGTATGGAAAATGCTAATTTTTATAGCATTCTCTGGATGAAATAATTGCTTTTCTAGAGACAGTGAGTACTTAGCCACTAATTGCATTGGATGGACTTTTACCTCCTTGTGTCAATGGTTCCTAATGGAACTTTCCTCCTTTGTGACATCTGGTTTGCAAGTCTTGGCTTCAAAACAAGAGGTACATCATTTGTTATTTAGGAATGACTAGGAGCCTAGTAATTGAAAAATTCACAAGAAACCTTTTAACACAAAATTCTAAAAGTATCATAGGTGCTGATAACGTATTTGTGTACTCTGGGATTCACTGTTCTTGTCAAAGCTTTGTATCAAATTCAACATGATGATCTTGTGTTTCAGAGTCAAATTCTAAATTTTGTTTTAACAGTTTTACAAGAACCACTACATTGGAGTTACACTGTCTTGTAAACCAGCTGACCAAAGTACAGTTTCATGTATTGGTGACATTAATGCTGAAGGAATTATTGAAACCTGAAGGAAAGTTATTCTGCAAACTGCAAACACTCAAGCACAAAGTGCCCATGCATTGCTTTGTTGTGTTTGTCCTTTGAAAAAAAAACCGTTTCATTCAAAAAATTGCATCATCAAATTTTAAATTTGAAATACAATTAATTTCATGAATCATATGGGTAACTTAAAGGTTACTATGGTAACATTGTCATGTATTTTTCAGTTACTTTAAGTAAGAACTATGTAATAAAGAGATGACTAATCATCAAAGTGCTGTATGCAAAGTAGGTAATGTTACGACAATTTGTGGACCCTTTTCAGCACACAGTGATCAGTTTAAGTGCCTAACTTAAGTGCCTGTCTTGCTTGCCCATGATTTTTGTACTTAAGACATTTCTATACATATAGTGGAATTTCTGAATGAATATTTCAGAGGTTTTAATAGATGTAATATTATTAAGTGTCTTTGAAACCTGTATATTATGTTACCTAGTGGATGCAGCACTTGGGGATGCATGTTTTAATGCATCTAGGGTTTTTTTTAAAATGTGGATGAAATTGAGGTTTAATTCTAAAGATGCAGAATGAACAGAATTGATTATGGAACAGGAAATTGTAAGAAACTGAGACGTTCTATTTTTGTCTCTTCCAGGGTGCAGCTATTGTGGGTTTGGGTGGAAGAGAAGTTTTGCTTTTTAAGATACGTGAATACTCCATATGCAATTTTTAACCTGACAGGATAAACTGATTTTCTGTTTTAAAATCTGAAGTTATAGGACATATAACTTCAAAGTGAATAGTGAATCAGAGCTATGTTTATCCCTCTTATATGTCAGAGTTTAAGTGCAATGTTTTATGTATACAGTCATCATGACAGTTAAAAAGGCTATAAAGAAAAGCAATTATATAATTGCTTTAAAGAATTAAGTAGCACAGATAAAGGCTTTTAGAAACTACAGAGCAGTTTTAATAATTATATCACCCGAAGTAAAGCTGCAAAATTATGTCCTAATTATTTGCAATGAGTAATTATCTATAAAGTTGTAAGCTTTAAAGATTTTATGAGAGAGTAAGGGAGTTCTTTGATTTATTTTTTTTCCCCACACACACTAAAACAATACCCCATCATTTTCTATTTTAGCAGTTTTCACAACTTAAACATTAAATTCTTATTGTTGCTTTCTGTTATATTAGTAGTGTGTGTTTTGCAATTCTAATCTTCACGTTTTTCTTTCTTTATCACCGAAGCAGGCCTTTTGAAGCCAGGGAATTTTTCATAGCAATATTGACAGTGTTCGCATTTGCATGATGACAGCCAAGGAATGGAGCAGTAATTTTTGAAATTGCAGAAGTATTTAGAACACTGATAAAAGCTGAAATATATTTTTGATGGATTGAAGTTAAGCATACATGATTTTTCCTGCTGTCAAAGGCTCTGAATTTAGTGAATATTTGCCTGCTGTGAGAATGCAAGATTAACATCACAACCATCACCCGGGCACCCAAACCCTGCAATTTAATAGCTTTTTAGGTTCTTTCCTTTTTCTAAACAGCAATTAATCTCATTTTAGTACAATTTTCTCGTTTCTGAAGTCGCTCATTGAATCGCTGTTTTGTTCATATTTGGCTTCAGCTCCTCTGCATAGTCATTAAAGTCCCAATTAATGTCACCTTTAGCTGAAGAGTACTCATTTTTATTGAGAAAATGACAGTTGCTGCCATGAGTAGTGCAGTGTAATATACATTAATTGCCCTGTAACACTGGTAATTACGAGTTTTTCAAGCCTCTCAGTAAACTGTCATGCCTAGACAAGACTGTGCTAAAATAGATTACTCATTAGGGAGACCTGTCCTGTTTTCTGGTGGGTTCTTAGTGCTGGTTTAAAAAAAACTTGAGTTTGAACAAATAGTTGCCAAAAGCAATTTCCTACAACAGCATGTCTGTGTTCGGTTTTCCAGCCATCACTTCAGCCTGCGGTCAGCAAACAGACAGGGTGCTGTGGATGCTAGAGATGTCGAGATTTTTATTTAGGTGGATCACAAGGATAAGCTTAGCAATGTGTAATTCAGTGCTTAATATAAATGTTATTAAAGCTGCCTTTTTCAGTGTTTGGTTTGGAACAGGTCTACCTGGCATTTTAGAAGAGCAGTCAACATCATCAATATTTTATGCTCTGAAAGACTGTCCAAGCAGCTGGAATTACTAAACCTGTTCTCAGATAATTCTGTGGAGAAACATCAGGGATTATGTTGTATATTATGTGGAATAATTATCAGATCTTTCAGGAGCTGTATGGCATCACAAGATGTATATTTTAAAAAACATAGGGAAAAAATATGTGGAAATAATTTGGTTAATATTGTGACACTTGGCAAATGAGGCTTTGATGCATGTGCTATTAGAAGACCCACCTGCTGATTGACTTGGGAAATGGTAGGGAGCAAGGAATGTATTTCACTGCTTTCTCTTTCTGTTGCTCTCCTATGTTATGTTTGTTTTTAAGGACAAAATAGTCTCTTTTAAAGCTCATTGTGGCATTGAGCTGACAAAAGAAAACCTTTGTTTTATCTTTGTTATAACACCTGCTTTAGGCAATCTGCTCTTTTGTGCTCTCTCTAAATGAATTTTGTCACAACCTTTCATATTCTTCTGTGGTGATGAGCTAATGAAAGTAGATAGTACAATTTGTGCTGACCAGGTAGCAACTGCCAGCCTGCAGCTGAGAATAGTTCCAATAAATAAATAAATAAATAAAATATAGCGTTATATCACTGATTTATCCATTACATAACATTAATAGTGAGAAACCTTGGTGTGTTTATCTGTTTGTATTGGTGTGCATTTATCGAATTGTTTATGACAAGACTAATTGGGGTAATTGCAGACACTGAAATTACCTGTCAGCTATATGTAACCACACTCCCTTTCTTTCTGACAAATGATGACAACTGAGGGACCCCGTAGCATTACTCATGATGGCTTTTCGAGTGGTAATAAGGACAATAGGGGCCCTGGCTAATTTGACATGGACAGCCTTCACAACAAGAAGCCAGCTAAATGACTTGTCAGTAGGGGAAAGAAGTCAGAAAAGTAATGGAGTCCCCCATGGCGCTCTGACAGGGAGATGAGGCAATTTCAGTGGAAAGTGAAAAGGCTTCAGTTTGTCAAGTATTTAGAACAATCAGAGAACAGCTAGAGGCTGGAACCTGACAATAAATTTGTGAACCATGGTAGCAGTTTCATATAGGTCAGTTATTTCATAATGGCTGTGAAGCTTTCAGAGGTTTCTGCTTTCGTAGCATACTTCACATCAGCCAACTGGTGCTTTGTCACCTTAAATTTGTGCTTCACTTTACACAGTAGGAATAATGGTTAAGGTTACAGAGGAACGGCAGTGTAAGACAGCATGATCTGCAGACACCAATCTGTTGAAAAGTAAACAAAAATTTAGATAGTAATACTGTGATTGCATCGATTACAAGCTAGCGGTGTTAACATGTACCTTCTGATTTTGGCCTGCATCCTTTTTATAGATAAGTAAAGTACTTAATTTCTCATGGACAAAACCAATGAAACAAAAGCCTCTGGTCATATCCTTTCTCCCTACTGAGCAGTTAAAATTTCTTAAGGTTCATTTCCTGATGCTTGTTCTTGAAAGTATTCTGGTTCTATGGTTTTGACATCTGAGACACTGTTACTGATGATACAAAAGAATTGTGATTTTTTTTTTTTTTTGACTGCTCAACAGATTTTCCCATGTGTTTTTTAAAAAATCACAACCTTTCAGAATTAAATACCACTTCTCTGTCCCAGTGATAGGAGGTCTTTTTATCTATGGCTTCAGGAGTCCGTTGGTTGGTGTTGTTGGTTGAGGGGCTTTTTCATATCAGTGGTTCTTACTCGTTTATTTTTGTTGAGATAAAAGTCAAAGTATGAGTAAAGCATTGTTTCAGTACCACACTGTGCCTTCTGAACTCCTGATGCAGGCCCCTGAATTCTTTAAATGTGTTTATGAATTGAGCACAGATTTAGTGAGAAGTATCAATTTGTCTTTTTTGGAAGGGATTATTTTGTTAGTAAATAGGATTGAATATATTCATTTTACTGTTTTTCTTAGATTCTGACTCCTTCATTTTACCAAATATTCTGTTTCTTGGAGATTTTAAAGCTAGTGCAGAGTTTTTTGTTTTCTCTCTTGCATAAAGGTCTTAGAATCAAACCTTTCTGTGCCGTATTTAAAAAGTTAAGACTGCTTTATTGACACATGTCCTGCTCCCCCATCCGTGTCCATCACCCTTTCCTCATTTTTTCCAGAGTTATGCTCTTGCTCTTGAGTTTCATCACTCTGATTTGAAGGAAACTTAATTTAGGCCAGCCAAGAACTTGGCCCTTGATTCCCAGTATCTGAACCTTTCTTGTTTTGTAATGATTTTGCTGAGGAAATATGCTGGTAAATTGAAGGAGCTTGTCATTTTGCAAGATGGGTCATTGAGTTAGAGGTAATAAATGTATTTCCCCTCTCCACAAAACAAACAAACAAAAAAGCCACTTCACTCAAATGAAGTGATCTTTTATGCATAGTATGTGCACACTTGAATCTCATTTATTCTGGTTGCTTGTCCTACGTTTTTATCTAAGTTTGCCAAGTATTCTTCCTATTTATTTTCTTGGAAGTTTCTCCAGCATAATTAAAGAAATTATTGACAACTGCTAAAGCATCTATTAGCACATGGGTCCGTGGTTGGTGTCATGGTCAAGATTTTGGGATGTTTGATAATGGGATGATCTACACAGCACCAAGCTTGCTGGCATCAGATGGGATTCATCTTTCTCTAGAAAAGAAGAGGGTCTTTGGGTTAATTGGGCTCAAGGACAGAGCTTCCCCCTCTTATGATAAAGGGAGGCAATAAGATCAGGCTCGCCTGTGATAAGCTGTGGAATGACATGCCAAGGTTAGATGGGCATGATGCTTGCTCTGCGCAAGAGAAGTTGCCCTCTAAATCAGAGATGGATTGAGTGTGAAGAACTCTTTCCGAAAAACAGCCACAAGCAGGTTGAAAGCTTATGGGTAAGAATCAAACACCAAGGCAGCAAAGGGAATATTGTGGTTGGTGTCTGCTACAAGCTGTCCAGTCAAGGGGAAGCTATTAATGAGCCCTTGTTGCTCCAGCTACAGAAGGCATTACACTCACAGGCTCTTGTCCTGCTGGGGGAGTTCAGCCACTCCAGTATCTGCCGGAAAAGTAGTACAGTGAGCTGTGGACAATCCTGGAGATTCAGTAATGCATAACTTCTTGAGCTGGGTAATAGACAGCCCTACCAGAGGGGAGGCAATACTGATGGTCACCAATGCAAGCAACCTAGTAGGAACATCAAGATTCGAGTGGGATAAAGTGCAGCCTGGGGTTAAGTAATCATGCACTGGGGAAGTTTGCAGTCCTGAGGAATACAGGTCAGGCAAAGAGTAAAGACCAGACCCTGAATTTTTAGGAAATCAAACTTCAAGGAGTTCGTCAGTAGGAGTCTCTGGGAAACTGCCCTAGGGGATAGGATGGGAGTTGAACAGAGCAGAACAGAGTTGTCAGATCTTTAAAGACTCTTTCCACAGAGTGCAAGAGCTCTCCATCCCCGCACCTGAGAAATCAGGCACAGAAGTCAAGACTGGCATGGCTGAGTGAGGACCTGCTGGTCAAAGTAAAGGGCAAAAAGCAAATGCACAGACAGTGGAAGCAGGTACAGGTACCCTGGAAAGAGCATAGGGATAGTGCATGGTTGTGTAGGGATAGGGGCTGGAACTTTGCAAAGGATACAAAGACTAACAAGAAGGGCAGCTACTGGTATGTCAGTCAGAAAGGGAAGGTCAAAGAAAATGTTTTTTATAAAAGTATGGGTTGTATTTCAATTGCACCAGGAGTGTGGTAGACTTTTTCTCAATGTAGTGACAATACCTTGATCTTCTAACATTGCTGGCTAAAAAGTATCCTTCATAATGCCTTTTATAGCTTTCCTTCAATAAGAGATTTCATTACTAAGTTTGGTTTAGGAGGTATTTTCAGTGCTTTCATCACATTTAGTGGCTGGTCTTAGAGGAAGAGGATTTCTTTTTTTATGTTTGTTTTTAATTTCTTTGAAGACCATTGCGTATTTCATTTCTCACAAAATATATTAAAACTTAGGAGAACTGACAGAAGTTATGCCTTGTAGCAAGAAACACCTATTTGAGAAAGAATGAGAACAATTTAATTCTGATGAAGAACATAGAAGAATATTTCATTATACAGTGGATTAATTTAGCTAAATATAGAAATCTCAGGATCAAAAAAGTCATGACAAGTTATTCTTTGAAAAGTTTTATCTAGAATAGATAATATTTGTAGCAACTTGAATAATTGTACTCTTCAATGAAAGTCAAATGGAAAATGCTGTTTAAATTCTGAAAGGAATTAAATAGACATATAAGGTTTTACATGGAATTTGAGGGAAACATGGTGACTTTTTTCCATTATCAGACCTTTAAATACTTGTCAGGATTCTGTGTTGCTGTGTGCTTAGGACTTCTTATAAATATTGCCATTATATAATGCTGCATGGGCCTATGTTAGTATGTTCAAAAGTACAACGTAAAATCAGTGAAGAAAATGCTTTTTTTCCCATGGAAAGTTATGCATAAATAGTAAATATCTGGGTTTTTTAATTCTTTCTCCATCTGACTAAAGTATAACCAATATAGCCAATGACAATCTCGATTCCTGGATTGAGTATCACTGGAATAAAAATGCAGAACAAAAACATTTATACCAAAACTGGAAACAGATCTGTGCATATCAACTGTATTTCTGTTACAGCAGATACTGCCACATGGGTTTAGGGGATCTGTATGCCATTCTGTTCTGTGTTTTCTTAAGTGTAAAGTCATCTGCAAATATAAAACCCTTTCCACCTATACTCTGCCCATTACTTTGAATTAATGAAATCAAAGGGGATAATAAAGCATTTTAGTTTTCATGGCTGCTAAATCAGATTTTTTTTTAAGTTCACAGCCATTAGGAAAATTTCCTATTCTGCCCTATTTCTTTATTAAATTGTAGAAGGAGATGTTTTTACAGGAGTAAAATATACCATGTTCAATTGAAAATGCAGAGCTCTGTCATCCAAAAAAATACATCTAGGACCTTTTATACTGTGTAATGCTGGCTGCGCATTCTACATTCTTGCAATGTATTTATTTATTTTATTCCAAAGAAGCAGTCACTGCCCATGTACTAGCAGATATAAATAAGTGATGGAAAACCTGGGGCAATATATAGGTTGCAATATAAACAGCTTTACACAGAGGGGAAGTAAATGTGGTTAGATATGATTAAACTACATATAACCAAGACTTTGTATGTTTTTGGTAAAAATTTTAATTGCAAAAGAAATGCAAATTATGTGAACTGCACTTCCCCAATATGTAGTCTTAATAATCCTCTAAACCTTCCAATCCAGTAAGTATAATAATTAATTTGCTTTCTCCATATGTGCTTTTGTTTCTCAGGAAACTAAGGAAGTAGGTTGACCATGAATTAAATAGGCAGTGGTACTCAAAAACCAGGAGAAGCATCTTCCAGATAGAAGGAAAAAAAACAACAAAAGTCAGTTTTTCTGGTTGGTCCTCCAATACAAGATGGAAATCCATAAGTTAGTGTATTCTATGCTTGAGTATCAAAAACACAGTCTTTTTTAATGGAAGGTAGCATGACTGTTTATTTCTTTAAAATAAAGAAACACTCTGTTAACTTTATTTAACCCAGCATTGTCATCTTTGGCTAATCCAAGTTGAACAGTTTACTTCCTACTCAAGTTTCCACAGAAGTCTAAAACCCAGGAAATGCAAGAGATAATCATATATGTGCCAAAAATGTAGATAGTCTGTTATTTTGTAGGTAGTTGAGATGGAAGAAATATATGTATGCATGTAAATACATTTATTGACGAATAATGATACATAATCTGTGAAATAGTGATACATAACTTCACACTTCATAAGTGAAAATCTTCATGGGTACTACAAGCATCTTTCTTATATCATCAAGTGTAAGATCTCAGCACTGATCTGAGATGATGGTAGTAATTAGGAACCGGGTCACTAGGTCTCCCTGTCAATTTTACTGTACTGTCATTCCGTAATAGTCAAAAAGGGTGGATGGGTTATGTTTTATACAGAGTGCAGATTCATATGTAATGTCTGGAGACACATGTAACTATCAGTAGAAGATGGAATTAAATAAATTAATCTGATTAAATATGGTATACATGAAAAGTCTCTCCTAGTTACTGTATGTATTATTAAACTGCCATTCCAGCAGCTGGCAAAGCTTGGTACTCAGATACTTGGAAATAATCAATGCACATACTCTTGGAAACAATCAACTGCATTTAGGAACAATATTGATAACTAAAATGCCATTTGCTATTTTTATTTGGGTTTCTTCTATTTATATTGTAACTTAACTACTATCTTAATTAGTTTTAACTTAGTTCAATTGGAAGTAGTAAAACCTACTTACCTAATAAGTGACACATGTCATAGAGACACATACAACCTCCTTATTTCCTCTAGGTCAGTCATGCATGAACTAATGAACTGAAGTTTTGTTTCTCTACATATTTTAAGAAAACGAATGCAATTTAATTTGTCCTTTTCCCCCCTCCCCAAATCAAAACACAGATGCAAGCTTTTTCTTTTTTCCCTAACTGCATTCTTAACTGTTAAAATATCCTAAAGCACTTGATCACGTTGCATTTTAATTTCCAAATCATGTGTTGTATTAGTGAAGTGCACATGTTCCTGATTTCAGCTGAAAGTTCTCAGTCTGTTTAGCAGAACACCAGGCTGGCATGAACAAGGTCCTTGCTAGGTCAAAGGCCTGAAGTTTACATCTTTCTTAAATCTGACTTTTGTAAAAACGTAAGAAGCGCGGGTCAGGGCAACTAGCTGATGGCATTGCCTCTTACAGCCGCTGATTAGATTAGCCCAACATTTATCAACTACACAGGGACTAACACTTAACCTTTTACTGAAGAATTTTGATGTATCCTTATTTTTTAATGAGGATGTTATTGTCCCAAAGTGTTCCTTAAAGCTTTAGTGCAGATTTTTTCTCCCATTTAACTGACTAACAGGCTTTAAATGCTTTATAATTCAAAGTGTCATGTTTATAATTGTGCTTTGTTTTGAGGGTAGAGGTTGAGTAATTTTGCCCTGGAACAATGTTTTTCTAACTATTATTATTTTATCTGTTCAGTTCTAAGATTTTGCTTGTATGTGTTCTATTTACCTAAATTCCAAAATGTAATTTATAGTTAGCTTGAATGCTAGTTGTTTTTTTAATCAAAATCATTAACTGAGAAATATTTACAATAAGATTTCTTTTTAGAAAATATGCAGTAACTTACTACTATGGGTTTACCTATTATCTGTTAATCATATTGGACTGTAATCACCTGAGTTTTGAAAACTAATTCACATCTTTGCCAGGAGAAAAGTTGCCTGTGATTCCACATCTTGCAGTCCTGGATTCAAGGTTTTCCTTCCACTGGGAATTGGAATTCGGGGCCTGTAAGTGACATATTTTGTCAGTTACAAGTGTGATCATCTCACCAGAAAGCTGAGCTAATCCCAAATTTGCAGTTTGATTGGAATAGTTACAGCTCTTGCTGTGAGAAAGCGGCAGGCAGGTAACAAAGTACCGTGATCATGGTAAATGCAGGATTATGCAATTTCTGCGTAGGCAACAAGATCTCAGTGCCATACTGGGATGAGCTACAGGCAGCTGGGGACTGTAGTCACTATGGATCTGCGCTGGGATCATCCAAGTCCCAGGATTGGCCAAAACAGATTACAGCAGTGCAAAACTGTGATCTAACACTTGGGGTATCAATAACCTAGATATAAAAAAACTGAAATAACATTATGAGTGTTCTGTAGTAGAGTATTTAGATATAGTATAATGTCTACAAGGAGAAGTAAAAGCAGTAGGTCACAAAAAGTTTTTCCATACTGCTTTTACCTTGGCATGTTTCTATTAAATAGTAGCATTAACTAACTTTTGCCTGCTATGGTTTAGTTTTGTAAATCCTGAGAAGTTATTGAGCAGCTGGAACATAAAACCTATTACTGGCCTTTGTCTCCATGCATGCTACTTTGTGTTGCAGACATCAAGTGAACACAGATTGCCACAGGACTCCACATCAAGAGTACAAGTTAGGTATGAGGGACTTGATTAGCACATGGAGTGTGTGACCACATTTCTCTACCATGCACTAAAGTGCACTGATAATAATGAGGACCATCAGCAGGCTAGAATAATATCTGCTGTTTCTCCTACTTAAAATGTATAAAAGCTCCAATCTGAACAATTACTTTCTCTCATTGCTCTCTAAGTATGTGGAATGAGAATTTCTACAGAGGCCAAATTTCATAAAAGGTGGTTGTAGGGCATAGGTCTTTTTCATTACTAGCAACATTATTGTCTCCTTCCTATGTTAATGTGATGTCAGTAAAGAAATGCTCAGACTCATGAAATTAAGACTCAGACTCATGAAAACTAGAAAATATACTGTTTGAACACTGTTGTTTCCTGGAAAGAAAAAAAGAAGTGGGGAGGTAGGGAGAAATTCTTGTTTATGTGCTCCTGATTTCTTAAAACCAGCTTTGAGAAGTAGCAGTATTTTCAGTCTGGTCTTCACTTGCCCATAGTCTGTGTACTTCAGCTCCATGCCCTAGCTCTAGCCTGGGTATTTCATAGCAGTAGACTACCATATCCATATCTGTGTAAGCAAATTGTTCTTGTTATGGCCCCACTAGTAAAATCACTTATCTTAGAACAGTATTCCAAGCAGTATCTAGGGATGGAAAAGTAGCCTGACAGCAGTAATGGCACAAATCAAGACACAACTTAATACCAAACATAAAAGTTCCATTAATCTGGAAGAGAAACAGCAGAAGAAAGACTTGCTTTTTTTTATTACTGAGTCTCATGTTATCTAGTCATATGTCAAAAATTTATTTTCCTGCTTAAATTAACCCTTTGATATAGCCAGATGACTTCAAAATAGAATTATTTTGAATCAGTTGAGTTACTCAAAGCAAATGTTTCCTGAAAACATTGTTTCCTAAAATTAATTAGATGCTTTGTAGATATTTAATCTTAGCACTTATTTCAGTCTCGCTGTACATTACAAAGTTAATTTGAATTTAATTTATTATAATTGAAAGTGGTTATTTTATTGTTAGCAAGTAAAATGCAGAACAGACAAAATGTTTAGGTTTAGTCACATTGTGGTTACTGGAAATTAATATACTGCATTTTAAATAAATTGATGTAGTTTGAAATTTCCCAGATCCTGGAAATTAATAATCCTGTTTTATGAAAAATGCATCCAGTATGATGAAACCTGAGTATAAAAAAAGATGGATGTATTCTTTAGCGCAGAAAAAATGGTGGATCTTTGCTGTTGGAACTGGAACTATCCAGTGTAGTTTCAAAACACAAATGTAATGGTAAAATGGTTTAAAAAAAAAAAAAGTAATTGGCTTCTATAAGCTAATACTGCTGGGGGTGAAAGGTCGAGAGAGGAAGCCATGTGAGGAGCAGCTGGGATGGCTTGGTCTGTTCAGCCTGGAGAAGAGGAGACTGAGGGGAGACCTCAGTGCAGCTACAACTTCCTTGTGAGGGGAGGAGGAGGAGGAGGGGCAGGCACTGATCTCTTCTCTGTGGAGCCCAGTGACAGAACCTGAGGGAATCTGAAGCTGTGTCAGGGCAGGTTTAGGTTGGATATCAGGAAAAGATTCTTCACCCAGAGGGAAGTTGGGCACTGGAACAGGCTGCCCACGGAAGGGGTCACAGCACCAGCTTGACACAGCTCAAGAAGCATTTGGACAATTTCATGTACATGGTCTGGTCATTGTTAAAATTATGTAGAAGAAGATGTAGAAATGATGTATATGATGTAGAAGATACTAAACAATCTTATACTTTCCTTCTTAAAGCAGCTAAAGTATTATCTTCTAAATTAGGCACTTTGTGTGATCAGGCACTATCAGTAGAAGAGAAACAAGTGCAGTCTGCAGTACATCTTGTTGTGTTCATCCTAATGTAACCAAGAGCAAATGGGCTAAATATGAGCAAATACATTGGTTTTCTCAAGGTACTTCAGTGGTTAAACAACTGGGAGAAAGTTCTTTAAGCTTAAAGAGAGTTATAGCAGACAAAATGTTTAAAATAATTGATTGAATCAGTCTAACAAATGAAAACTTTTGGCCAGGCAAGTAATAAACTTTTAAATTTCCAGTTTTCAAAATTTATTAGTGAGAGTAAAAAACTATTTTGCAATGAACTTCAGTCACTGTAGCAAAAGTGAAGAGTGGTTGATTTTTTGCCAAGTTATAAATGTATTACAAAAATACCCATTTTAACAGTGCTTTCTGTATTTTTTTTATTCCTAAAAGTCAGTCATTCAGAAAATGTACAACTTTCTTTTTACACAATTCAGTGTCTTGCCAAAGTCAGTTTGTTCTGTAATAAAAGTTGTACTACAACATTCATATTGATTCTGCATGTATGGAATCAACTGCTAGATTGAAAGTAAGTTGTATGATCTTTTCAGTTTACAAAACAAATAAAAAAGTAGCCCAGATCAAATATTCACATTTATTTTATATATAGTATTGAACACCTAATGAAGCTAATTCTAAAAAGAAAGTATTCGCCCTCATGGAATTCAGGTAAATCTCATGAAACTGTAATGAAAAGCAGTCAAACATTGCTCTGGAAAATTACTCCTATTTATCATATGCTTTTCCTTAATCAATTTAATAAATTTACACTTTAAATTTAGTGGAAGGGGTGTGCAGGAGTGGAAGAACAAACTGTATTTCTTTTAACAGGGATTGTTCAGAAGGTAAAATGTTTGGATTGGAAAGCAGGGATGGTGCACAGATTTGGTTGTAGTATTACTCAAGTCTCACTGTGTTTACCTTGTCATGAGGAAAATCAAAATTTAGCCAAGATTGCTTTAGTATAGAGCATCCCATCATAAGCATATCCTTTTCTACCTACATATACATTTATTCATGTGTATGTATGCATGTCTATAACGGTTCCTGTTTTTTATGTTACCACAGTAATATATAAATCATCAGGTTAGTGCTATTCTGACTTTATTTCCTGGGAATCTTTTAATATATAATTTATAAACAACTTTTAAGTTAAAATATAGGATAGAGAGCTGGAAAATAAGTATTGAGTTGAAGTTCTCTGTCTGAAAATGTTTCATTTGTTATTAAGCTTACCTCCAATTTGGTAGTGTTGTGCAGTGGGCAATTTAATGACTTGTCATTTTTCTACCTTTTAAATTTGGGTTGTTTTAATATATGGATCAGTCTTGCACTTTTTGAAGTCTAAAAGTGGATAACATTGTTCGTGGAGCTCAGACTTGCTGCTAATTTTTTGGTGTGTTTTAACATATCCTGCCAGCTGAGCCATTAAAGCTCAGCCATTAAAGCAGAACACTCAGAAGATATATGCATGCTTGAGTGTATTAACAAAGACAAGCAAGTACTAAAATCTGAAAAGCTTCATCAGACTGCAGTGGAGATATGTTCATTTCTGCCAAACCTTCCTTTTGGTTACTGGATGTCAAAATGACCTGTTTCTTTGATTTCTTATAGTACTTTTCTTTCTTTTATTTAAAAATAATCTTTGTCACTCCAGAAAATTTGTTGAGGAATTTTTTTTTTGTGGCTGTTGGGGGCAGTTTTGGACAGAGAACAAAGTTTTCCTAAGTTTCAACATTCCTGCTATAAAAGTCAAAGTGAAATGTCTACTTCAGTCCAGCTGAGAATATATCAATTATTTGGGTGAACTTGAAATGTTTTCTTTCCTGTAATTTTTAATAAAGCAACAACTGCAGTCCTACAATGCTGTGTATTTAATGTGGATAGCTGTTGTGGCTCTAGAGAATCATATCTCCTCCTCCGCTCTTTTTTAGTACTTCACTGGAGTTAAAGGAGACTAACCACATGCCAACATGTTAAAAGAAAGGGGAGGGGGATCAGGGGGAATGCTATTTAGTGCTGAAATATGTTTCAGCAAACTGAACTGAAAAATGTCTTCAAAAATTTCTTCATTTTGGCCAAAATGACTAAATTTTAATGTTGCTTAATCAAAACATGTTTGAGCTCTTTGTTGGGGTTAACTTCTGCATTAAAACTCTTCATTTTGAGTCTGGTGTCAAATTGAATGTTATGGGGTGAGTTTCTAAATTTTGCTCAGCCAGGTAGTGGGTGGTACAGCTCATTTCTGCATTGCTTCTCTGATATCTTTACAGTAGGGAATAACAACTGGAAAAGTAACTCCCTGGGACCAAGCTGAGTTTTGAGAACATTGCAACAGGGCTTTGTTAGAAGTACTGTTTATTAAAGATCCACCTAAGATCACCAAGTCACTGTTAACAATAATTTTAAAGAGGCATCTAATGTCATCCCTGACTTCTCAGGCAGAAAGACCAATAATCCTCAGGTGTGATTAGCAGCTGGTAATTGCAAATTTTTTTAGCTTTGAAAGCAACCTTTTTTTCTATCAAATTTCTGGAAGTACGAAGAAGCATTCATTACCTACTGTTAAATCTGGTTCTGACAAGTCATGCATCACAAATAAAATTAATGATCTACTATTATTTAGAAATTCTATATAATTTTGTTTGCATCTCATCCCATTTCTTGCATTGTTGTCAAATTGTGATATAAAAGACAAATGGAGTTGCTGATCAATGACTAAAATACCTGCTGATATAATCAAAATGGCATAAAAACAGAGTGTATGCTAGAAATTAAAATAAAGAACTGTGAGATACTGTAATGTCATGAGAGATTTCAGTACATCTGTTTACCTTCCATTCATGTAAGGGAATCATGAATGAGATGGAATACTTCAAAATGGGAGAAAAAATCTGAACTACTAAACAATATTATATGTTGAGAAAAGAGAACTTTTTGTTCATTAATGTTTCCTCTTGATTTTGAACTATTGCAATAATTTCCATGTCATCATGTGGGTCACTTTGTTTTTGCATATTGCATCCTGTGAAGTGTCAGTTGACTGTCTTAATGGACAGAGCATTATTTATGAGGTCCATTTTCTTCAATTGTATTTGGAAGGTCCCTATCAAACAGTCCAATGCCTGCAACTCCTGACTGAATGGTCAATATTTCTTCATTTGTGTTTTAGTGAGGTAATCAAAACCATTTTGCCCCCCACGTGTTGGGAAAAAGTGCCACATAGTATAAGCAGTTCTGTGTAATATATATGTATGTATTCACAACATCCTTGATATTTACTTACTTTTTTTTTTTAAGATACCATCTATTTTAATGGTTTTATATTAAACCTACAAAGACAGAGTTATTGGCCTATCCTTAATACAGTCAGTGAATTATATCTAGGCACAAAGTGATAAGTAAAGATTTTCATTCTGATCTCTGAATTTCCTTGTAGCTGTGGTTTGTCAGACCTTTAACAATACCCTAATGCCAGGGACTGGGAGGCTGTGGTTTAATATGGACTAATGCACATGGCACCGCTTTTACATTAGTATTATTTCTTTCAGTGTGTTGTAGCAAAATTGCATTTTAAAACCAGGCAAACTATTGATGTTTTTATTGAATGGAATAATTTATTAAAGAAATATTTTAGTCTGTTGACATTTCATCATCAAATAACAGTAAACATAATACACATTTCCCATAAGACCATTCTTGAGAGCCAAATATTTAGCCCTCAGATATTCTAAAGGTAGAATTGATGGCTGAGAGGCTGGACATGACCCAGCCATGGGCACTCCCAGCCCAGAGAGCCAAACGTGTCCTGGGCTGCATCCAGAGCAGCGTGGGCAGCAGGGCCAGGGAGGGGATTCTGCCCCTCTGCTCTGCTCTGCTGAGACCCCACCTGCAGGGCTGCATCAGCTCTGGGCTGCCAGCACAGGAAGGACATGGAGCTACTGGAGTGACTCCAGAGGAGGGCCTTGAAGGTGATCAAAGGGATGGAGAATCTCTCCTGTGAGGAAAAGCAGAGAGAACTGAGAGTGTTCAGCCTGGAAAAGAGAAGGCTTCAGGGTGACCTAATTGCAGCCCTCCAGTACCTGAAAGGACCCTACAAGAAAGACGGAGAAGGACTTCTTACAAGAGCATAAAGTGACAGGACAAGAGAGAATGGTTTCAAACTGCGAGTAAGCTTACCTTAGATATTAAAGAGTTCTTTGCTGTGAGGGTGGTGAGGCACTGGAACAGGTAACCCAGTGAAGTTGTGGATGGCCTGCCCCTGGAAGTATTCAAGACCATGCTGGATGGGGCTTGGAGCAACCTAATCTAGTGGAAGGTGTCCCTGCCCATGGCAGGGAGTAGGAACTGGATGACCTTTGAGGTCCCTTCCAATCTAGACTATTGTACGATTCCATAATTGTAATAACTACTCTATGGGCAAGACAACAAAAAGATATGTTTAAAGATGACCTAGTTAACATACAGTGGTAAGTCAGAAATATGCCAAAACATGTTTAGTCTCTACTTTGAAGTACTATTCTTAAAATTGGCATTCAATTTTACAATTCATCAATTGTTTTCATTTTAGTAATGAAAAGACTTTGAACATGTCTTCCTGACAATCTCCTAAAATTATTTGTTAGGATCTAGTGAATATAGAAGCAGTTAAAGTATATAAAATTTAAAACTACATAGACCATTTAACTACAAGTTAGTCCAACATGAGAATTACTGATTTTTTTCAGATTCATCTGGAAATCCTGAAATTAACAAAAGGTAAAGCTATTTTCAAAGCTATTTTAATGTTAAAGATATTCATTGTAAATTGAGAGCTTCATGTTTAAATTCACCTTTCTGATAGTACACTTAAATTGTTGAGTTTGTTTCTCTTGTTTTTTGGAAAAATCTTAAAAATACATACTATTTCACTAAATTCTGGATACAAAATCAGGAAAAGTGGTTCCTTGCTCCTTACATAACTTCTCTTAGATCGTTTGTATTTCTAAGACTGCGTTAACATCTAAGTGCCATCATTTAGTATCTTTCGGATTATCATCAACCTCTGTTGCAAGTTTGTTGGCAAGTGCCAAATAATGCTGAGTGAGGATAATGGTTTCGTTCTGCTTTTCTAACAGTGCATTTGAGACCTTTATTTCAATTATTGTCCAGTTGTTTCACTTGAACCACAAGTGTGGTATTGAACCACACTTCTGGTTCACTATATTTGAAAGTAGTTGGAGATGGTTCTTTATTCACACTTTGAATCTGATATCTGATACTTTATAGCTCATCCTTAAAATGAATATTTTTGTTCTGTAAGTGACTGCACAGATAAAACAAAGGAATTGAGTGTACACTTCTTCTAGAATAGCTGCTCTCTTTTTTCTCATTCAGTTGGTAGGTGACTGTAAAGAAAATTACCACTCTGTGTATCTCTGTAATTCAGTTTTAGACATGCTGAAGCATAAATTCACTCACTATACAAACACAAAGTTAAGAACAGTAATAAAGTGTGTGCATAAAATGGGGTTTTTGCTGTCACGTTTGATTCACTTGCTATTGCTTTGTTCAGTTTTACTGTTAAATTTAGTTCTGTTTGTAAACAAAACATGTTCAGCCCTACTCAGCTATTTTTAATGCAGGCATGCTTGTTGGGGGTAGCAGGGATTGCGTTACACTCCACCTGTCACAACCTTTGCCTCTGCCAGGAAGTTGGTTTACTGTCACAACCTCTCCATTGAGGATTTTGTGCCTTCACATACCATTAGATTTGCTGTGTGCTTTATGAACTGCAGTATTCACAATGAGTCCACTTCTCAAGGTGGGACAGACATAATCAGATGGTCACCTGATCCCAGGAACCTTTTATGAGCTGTATACTTTACAACCAGGACCTTGAGAAGAATTCATGAATTAAATCTAAAAAAAAAAAAAAAAAAAAAAAAAAGGAGGAACAGGGTGTATGAGGTATGTGATTGGCATGGGTATTGCTTAAAGATAATTTTTTTTCCCCCTGAAAACTAGGACAGGGAACTAGTGATGAAGCTAGTGACTACAGATCTCTGAGGTTTGGTGGTGGTTTCATTTCTTTTAGCATACCTTTGATTGTTCTCTTTGCTTTGGGCTTGAGGATTAGGCAGGAGTAGTCTGGATAACACTGAACCAAAGAGCTTGAGGTAGTGGTATGTGTTGTAAAAGCAAGAAGTGAAATTAGAAAAGTTGCAAATACTTCTTCAGTTAGAAAAGTTTGCATGTCTTTATGTGTAGAGAACCTTTGCAATTTGGATATCTTAGCATGAGTAAAAATCAGACAAACCATTATTATTTATGAAAAGTAAATTCTTAAGCTATGTCTGTGGACAAATAAGCATGGTTCTAATCCAGATTGTTAATTCCAAAATATTTCCTTTAATCTTTTCAAACTCTTTCTTTTCCTACATTCTCGATTACTTTCTGGTATCTCATTTTATGAATGTATGTCATATTATACAGACATTTGTCTTTTTTTGTCAGGCAGAGAAAACACGTTTGAGTCTTTAATTTTGTTAGCAGTGGTGATATCATTCCTGATTGCTTGAGAGAGCATTTTGTATCACTAGTTTTATGTACTACATTCAGAAAAATGTAAGGTTTTGTCACTGTGTCTAATCCCCAGCTGTGATAAACAGCATATCTTATAACCTATTTGTTAAACATTTCAAGTGGAATTTTAAAATAATTTAAAGGTCTTATTACTCTCAGTGGAAGTTTTTTCTAGACCCAGTGCATATCTCTCCCTGATGTGTTGGTCGAGGATAATACCTTGTCTTAGCCTTTACTCTCCCTAGGCTGGGAAGACCAACTCATTTAGTCTTTCCTGTGAGCAGCTGTTCTTTTTCCTGGGCAGTGCAGTGGCCTTGCTCCATGGCAGGCTATTACGTGTCTTTCTTGAATGACCTGTCAGCAGTTTCCAGATGAGGACTAAGCAAGTCTTAAAAAAAATACAGTATTTCTACATTTGTACTGAAAATCTCTCTCCCTACACTTCATATGATTATTTTGCCCTTTCTTTAGCTGTATTGCTTTGTGTCCCTTTACTAATCAGATGTTACATTGATTGATTGCTTCTTCCTCTGCGAAAGAAAAGGGAAATATTTTTTTTATTGCAACCTTTATGTGTAGGTTTGAACAAAACTGTAGTAATATTTTGAGCATGATCCTGTTAAGTTGCAGATCATGTTCAAAATCAGATTAGTTACCTGCAGTAAAAAAAGTGGGTAACTTCAGCAATTACTAAAAAACATTTGGTTAATCTCTGAATCTTTACTATTTAAGACAACAGGTGTTGTTAGATTGGTCAGGACTTCCAGACAGCGATATGAAAAGTTTAAAACTTTTCTGTTGCTGTCACCACATCTGCTTTTTTATTAGAGTATTTTTTATTTATATTTATTAGATTTTTTATTAAACCTGGGGAAGAATAACCCCATGTACCAGAACAGGCTGGGGACTGACTTGCTGGAAAGCAGCTCTCCAGAGAAGGACCTGGGGGTCCTGGAGACAGGCAGCTGGCCATGATCCCTGTGGCCAAGAAGGCCAGTGGGATCCTGAGCTGCATTAGGAAGAGTATGGGCAGCAGGTCGAGGGAGGGGATCCTGCCCCTCTGCTCAGCCCTGGTGAGCCTCACCTGGAGAGCTGTGTCCAGTTCTGGGCTCCTCGGGACAAGCTTCTCCTCAGGGAGCTCCTGGAGCAGGTCCAATGGAGGGCAGCAAAGATGATGAGGGGACTGAAGCATCCCTCTTACATGGAAAGGTTGAGGGAGCTGGCCTGTTCAGCCTCAAGAATTATGAAGAGGTGACTGAGAGGGGACCTCATCAATGTCTATCAGTATCTGAAGGGAGGGTGTCAGAGGATGGAGCCAGGCTCTTCTCAGTGGTACCAAGCAACAGGACAAGACACAAGTCACAGAAAGTTCCACCTGAACATAATGAAGAACTTTACTCTGTAAGTGACCAAGCACTGGAAAAGATTGTCCAGAGAGGTTGTGAAGTCTCTCTCACTGGAGATGTTCAAGAGCCGTCAACACAAACCTGTGCCACATGCTCAAGGATGACCCTGTGTGAGCAGGGAGGTTGGAGCAGATGACCCACTGTGGTCACTTCCAGCCTGACCCATTCTGTGATGCTGTGATTTTTTTTTTTTTAATTATATATTTACACAGTAGCAATCTAAATATAATATCTGGTTTGTGTTTGTTCCATTTTTTAAAAAGTGGAATGCAGTTTAGGTTCTTCTAACATAAACCTTACAACTCTTGCAAAATATAAGTAATGTATTCTGAAATTGCACAATTGTCCTTAAATGCCCACAGGGAAAAAGATCTATCAGGTTTATTCATACTTTTTTAAAGTCATAGGACAGGCTTCTGTGCAAAGCAAACCAAAATGAAAGCATTAAGATTATATTACCCACAGTGATGACATGTTACTGCCTATATTACCTCACAGCATGTCACAAGACATCATTACATGCTACTGAGTTTTATTTCATTTATTCCAGAATCTCATCAAGGCACTTCAGTTTAAGTATATCAAAAATTAAAAAATCACTCAGTACCATAAAGCTCTTTAAAGTCAGATTTCCATAAATTTGCACAGTACTAAACATTGGTGGTGTTAAGCAAATGAGAGCAAATAAGTACATTAAAGTGGAAACATTACTTAAGCAAAGGGAAGCTGTTGTGTACCATTTCTATCATTTTCTATGTGGTCTGACTTAATTTTTTTTTTTTTAATTAAAGAATGGTTCAAAAGTGCCTGTAGGTAATCAAGAAATTATAAATTAATTTTTAATTCTTATTTTTGCTGGTTCAGCTGGAATTATAGTTCTCTTAATCTTCTGAATTTACCATTTTTCTGCTGTTGCCATAGTGAAATCAGGTAGAACAGGCAAAGCTGTACTTCTTCCTCTCTTTGAACTTAACTAAAAATAATGCTTAATCTATTGGTATGGCTTTAGAAACAGCTTTTAAAAATGTTAATGTGGATTTAGCAACTGTGGAAACAGAGATAGTCTGACCTCAAACTGGAAGTTCTATTGGCCCTCGACAAAAATGCAATACCTGTGCAAGTTTTCCTTTAGCAGTTCATTCTCGTGCTGTAGGGAGGCTTGAGGGGAAAATTTTATATAAACCTGCATCAATTTATGCATCTTGATGTCATGTACATCTGAGCAGGGAAGGACTTTAGGGCAGCTGGTTTTTGTGACTGGGCAGCTTGTTTTTGTAACCAGGGCAAAATATACCATACTATTTCAAGTGATAATCAGTTTGCATCACTTAGCCTGATGGAAATAACTTTGTCAGTGGGTAATTCTGCATAATAAAGACTTAATAGTGAAAAGCTCCAAATGCCACTGAGAATTCGCCTCATTCTTCAGGAGGATGGTGCCAAAGTTGCTGGGTATATTTGTATTGGTGTGTAGCAACATGTAATGTCTACCTGAGGTGTACTAGTCTGCTGAGCACAAACCTTCAAGCTACAGAGTTGCCTCCAGTGCAGAAATACTGATTTGTAAAAATGTGATACCTCATAGGTACAGAAAGACAATTTGAAATCTGTGGCAAAAGTCAGTTGATACAGAGACATCCTAGAAGTTGGAGTAGTTGAAATTGTGTAAATGTTCTCTCTTCCCTCTTATTTATTGACTGTTTTCCTCTTTTTGGTGTGTGTTTTTGGGGTTTGTTGGGGTTTTTTATTCCTTCCGGTTAATAATGGTGTAGTTTGAACAGACAGGAAGACCCCACCTCTTTTGCAAGAGTGATATAAACAGGAGGGACTGACAAGAATCTTTTTGTCTATACTGGTCTTCCATTACTCAGTTCAAGTTGAAGGTGTCTTCAACATATTCAGTAATCTGTACTGAGGTTGGAGCAGATGGAAGCCTTGTGTCAGCACCTCTCCTTAAGCTGCATTATGGCTGTTCCTGACAAGTGGATTTCTGTGAGAGACAGCTTTCTTGAGAGGTTCCTGTGGAATTCAGGAACCATTTAAAACTACCATCCTTCCTTATGTTTAGAATGCATGGTGTTTTTTGATATTGCAATCACAAATATAAGGACAAGACTGGAAAATAAGCACTTTGAGAAACAAAAAAAAACCTTGCAATTTTTGGCTAACAAGGGACAGGGAGAGACAGCTGGTCAGAACAGATACTAATCTTATCACTTAATTTACTTACTCTGAGCTTTTATGCCATGTAAGAACCAAAAAAAAACAACGAAGTGGCTGTGCTCAGGTGGAAGTTAGCCAAGTCTCAGAAAGGTTGGTAGAACTCATTATTCATCACGTTTCAAGCTGCTTACTCAAGCTTAATTTATCTTTGAAGGGAGAAGTGGTGTTTATTTTTCTTCTTGTTGTTACTTTTATTTTCTATTAGTTTTACTTTTGTCTTAAAGGGAACAGAAATTGAACAGGACTATGAGCTCAATAGGTCACACTCCTGTTTTGTTTAAAATGAGACTGCTAGTGCTGCCTTTGATGCCCTTAGATGTGTGCCAGCCAACAACTTTCATTTATCTAGCAATCTAACAATTGCATGGCAAAGAAAGGAAAGGAGAAAAAAAAAAAAAAAGGAAAAAGGAAAAAGGAAGGGGGAAAAATAAAGGGAAAAGAGGCCAGGGGGAGGGGAAGGGAAGGGAAGGGAAGGGAAGGGAAGGGAAGGGAAGGGACACAAGAATATGTAGTCCAGCTGTCTTCTGCTGTTTTCAACATGTATTTGTATGAAGAAAAATGTCAATACTATGTGATTTTATAGTGTTTCAGACTTCTACCTCAGTTCTCATCCAGCATGGATTGTAATATGTCACTGGCTAACTCAACTAATCTGCCATTGCTTTTAAAACTTCACAAGTGATAGCATTTTCCTCTGATTCTTCCTCTCCCTCCTTCTGGGCTCACTTACATCACCATGTATATTTTTATGTCTTCCTTTTCAAAGTAATTTTGTACCTTGATGGTGAGCCCAGAAAAGTTCAGTGCATAGTAAGCAAAGAAAGCTGTAACACAGTTGGGTTTAGTACTGGTATATACTGAGAAGGGGTAAATAACTTGTAAATAAATCTAAATAGCATGAATTTTTTAGAAGGTGCATGCAGTAGAGCTCTATGTGTAGGTGTATAAATAGTTAAGAAGAGAGAAGGCAGAAAAGGGAGGTAGATTTCTCTGCTCATCCTCAATTATGCACCTACTTCACCTAACAATGAATGTAACACTGCAGATTGCCTTGGTGGTCTCCTAGAGTCTCTGGAACAGTCTCCAACTTGCACCATATGAAAATATCTCCTGTGAGAGACTGACTATTTTGCAGGTGATATGTAAGATTCATGTATCTGAGGATGTTATTCCTTTCTGAATAACAACTAAATCCCAAATTATTTTTAAATACGAAGCAGGGCAGGATCAGTTTGAATCGAGCAGACACTAGATATATGAAACTGAGAGACAAGCTGAGGAGCATCAGGCATTAAAAATAAGTGTGTGCCAGACACATTTAAAGTTTGCCAGTGGATTCCAAAGGCAGTGAGAATGTTCAAGGTCAGAGGAGGTGTTTGCCTTCCTTTTGGGTGGGCATCAGGTGATACAGTAATGGGCAGTAGGTATCACCTCCTTTTTCATCTGTTCTCTCCTTAGTACAGGTAGGTGACTTACATTTTGAGACGCAGTAAATTTAAGTACAGCATCACACATGAAATGCTTCTGCCTGTCAATTATGGGCAATAGCGTGTTTGGTAGTTAACTGCTAAGCAGCATTGTGTGGAGATACTCAGTATGATTTACTATCTGGTCTTCTAATTCTCTGATCTGGGAAGTTGGAAGCACAGAAGAACTGTCCTCTGTTTGTTAATTCATCTGTTGCATTGTTTGTTTTATTGCATATTTGTTTGTAAGGATTTGAAGATACAGAATTGTCTAATAATTCATTCAAAATGTCTTGAGATAGCTGTAATGCTGGCCTCAAGATTTATGCTCAGCAAATACTAAACACACAGCTATATAGTGCCTTTATTTATCAATATTTCTGCTATCAAAATTTGCTGAGCAACTTTTCTGATTAGTTTGGTTATGTTTTACAATAATTTTTAAACAAAAATCTAATGCTGTAAGAGCAGTTCTGTCTCATTGGTTAAATGAACTTTTGGCATATCCTATCTTTCTGGTGAGCCCTGACACCAGATAAACAGCTGCGCAGAAAGAAGGGATTGCTGCAAACTATGAGGCACTCACAGATTATTCAGATATCATCTTCACTGGCCTTACGATGGCCTGTTACTTTCAGCCCCAAAAGTAAACAACTGTTAATCACCTAGTGGCAACATGAGTTGACCGGCACTTGTGGCTGCCTGGACTTCAGTCTAACAGTACTCAAAGGCTTTTCTCATCTTTTCTGTCACCCAGGATAAGAGGTAGTTTGCAGCCAAGCATTCCTTTGAGGAGGCTGCTGTGAGTTTAACAAAATGTTTGAAATAACCTCAGTAATTCCTTTCAACACTGATCCACAGCTTCAAATGTGCAGAATCCAACAATAGTGACCTTGCATCGACAGTCTCTGGAGAGCGAACTATTGGCATAATGTTTTCTAAGGGAAACTGAGTAACAAGCAAGTACCTCAAGAAGCAACATTCCTTGCCTGGATTTAATCAGAAAGTGATGCTTTCAGCAACAATGTGTGGAATAGTTCTGCAGTCCAAGCAACCATCTTGGTCCCTGCTTATTCAAAGAGTACCGCCATTCTTGCAATGTATTAACTGATAAATAAAAGTAGTACAACTTAAAATAGAAAAAGCTCTGCTGTAGCAAACTAGTCCTCAAACTGCATGTTGTAGGATTGAAAGGGTGTTGCTGTTTTGAACATTAATGGACTTGCAGAACAGTGGACAGTAAAACAATGTGCTAACCCTGAGTTAGGAAAGACAAATACATAGATGCCCCACCTAATACAGAATAGAATTTTAGACTTTCTCCACCAGAATGGAAATTTTGAATCTTCTGAAAAAAGTACAAGTTTTGCCTGTATTCTGCCTTTCAGATTTTAGGGGTTTGTGGTTGAGCTTCTTTTGCTTAGTTATGTCCCTCATCCAGGGTTCCTGAAGTCACTTTGCCCTGTATTGAAATAGTTAACTAATATAGAATCCTTGTCTTTCCCAGAATATTGCATTTATCTCCAGGTTATCAAACAACATATCTGGAACGCTATTATCTCTTTCAGCCAGATACTGGAACTATCTTCCCAGGTAGCCAAAATGCATTGTTTTCCAAGATGCGTACTCAAGTGATCCCCCACTGGAGCCAGAAGAAGCCACCGGTGTGCACTTGCAGCCCAGAAGGCCAAGGACATTGTGGGCTGCATTAAAGGGTGGCCAGGCAGTGGAACAGGTTGCCAAGAGAGGTTTGGATCCCCATCCGTGAGAGTGTTCAAGGCCAGGTTGGATGGGGCCCTGAGCAGACTGGTCTCAGTTGGTGGCACCCCTGCCTACAGCAGGGGGCTGAAACTAGATGACCTTTAAAGTCCCTTCCAACCCAAACCATTCCATGGTTCTCTGAAAAGACTGTGGCCATTATTTCCACAAAATAATCCAGCAGTCTAAGAGTTAAAAATCTCTTTTCTAAAATGTTGTGAGTGTGATGTTAATTTTCAATACATCACCCCAGTCCTGCAGTGCAGACATAGGGTCACCTTGTAGAGTGTCTTTAGAGCACAAAACCTTACAATCTGATGTGCAAAGAAAGCATCTACCTGATTTTTGAATATGCTGAGACTGAAAAAAAACCATATTGTTCCTTCAGTACACACAACCACTTGAGAGTTGAGCATCTGGAATACAGCTAATAAACAAAACCAAAAAAAAAAATAGTATATTTTAGTAGATGTTAGGACATGGACCAACAGAAACAGAAATTTGTGGTTCACTCAAGACTCTTTCTGCTTAATGACAAGCTGCCTTGAAGCCGGTATGTGTTTTCTTTCTCACTCACTGCATCAGTCTTCACTTAGAAAGCCTTGATCCTTGTAAATCACTGTAGCCTTAATGTTATTTAATCATAGTTTTTAAAAGTCAATTTCCATGAGAACTGTATTTTTTTAAAAAAAGCCTAACTTGTCATTGAGGATTATAAAAATCCTTTATTTGCCTGGAGAACAGTACTCAGATCTGAATGAAGAAGTGTAAGTGAAGAATGTGTTTCGACAGTTTGTTTATTAAAAATGTATTATGCAGCTAAAAGTTATATTGTATTTCTAATATTTTAATGACAGTGACTTGCACAGTTTCTGATGCGGTCTATTAATGTGCATTTAAAACTGTGCTATGGAAAATTCTAAAATACTTTAAATGCCCCCTTATGTCCACATAAATATCACTCGATTTGTTTTTGTTTTTCAAAATGCCACCAGCAATTAAATCATATTATAAGCTTGATGAAATGCTGCTATTTTATTGAAGGTTTAACAGTCTCATTGCAGAGGTAAAAAGATAACTAGTGTAAAAAAATTTATTAAGATTTAATCAAATCTGAGTGAGGTGTAACTGTAGAGAGAGAGGCCTGATATTAGTTTCCATCCACCTTTTTTTCACCTGACAATCCTAACTTCCATATCAACTGCATATAATATCAGTTTCTGGCATTCATGGAAATGCCTACCTTTCTCAGCCCAAAGAAATTCCCACTTTTGAGTCAAAACCTCCTTGCTAAATGGGAGGCTCACAAAGTATTAGTAGACTTTAACTTTTTACTTGTCTTCAGTAGAAATAAGGCTTCCACCAGCTACTGTGGTAACATCAAAGCTTAAGGCAGATTAGGTTTTACTTGCTTAATTTTACCTTAAGCAGCATGAACTGGATGCCTGGATCCTTGAGACATATTATGCTGCTAGCGTCTGTGTGTGAGGCATGTAGTACTTGTTCATGCCATGGACAAGTTTCCTATTATCTTTAAAAGTATGTGATCAGAACTTGTTAAAGTTTCTTGAGCCACATCTGCAAGCAATTTTTTTTTTTGACTTGCTACTGTAGGAAGCCAGTGTTAAGTAGCTCAACGGAGTTGGGCACAAAAATATTGGAGCCTTATGGATTACAGGTTAAGGATCAGATTTTGAAAGCAAAAATTATCATTCAGTTACTTGCTAAGTACTGGATTTTTTACTCAACTAGATTTGGTGAAGTAAAAGTAATACGGTGTTGTGTCTGTGTCACTGGATCACAAAATTGTATGGAGGATTGGGAAACTGAAAGGAATGATAAAACTCCACCACCCACCATTATCTTCAAAATGCTTCAGAGTTTTTAAAATGCACTGTCTTAATGCACAAGTATCTGTATTTGATTTTAAAACTCTGTGTAATTGAACAGTAGAAAAAAATACCTTTTTATAAACAATTCTGAATTAGGACTCCAGTAGCTGTTCAAGTGGGAAGTTTCTTGCTAATCGAAGTACATTTCTGAGCAGTGGCTCTTAAATGTTGGCCAAGATATATAATGCTGTGTCATCAGCAGCAGTAAACTGGTCTAGACATAAGGAAGTTGGCTGACTTACACCAACTGACCTTATTTGAAAATGTGGTCTGTAGTTGTTGCCTACCAGCCTAGCTCTGCCAATTTTTAAATTTCTTCTGCTGGCACAAATGAGAATTCTACAAGTACATTAAAATAAAGCTGAGTATCCTTAAACAGTAAACTTATTATGTATTATTATAGGGGGGTTAATTATTTTATCTTCAACGTTTATTAGAACCACAAGTAAAACCTATTTACTCACAACTGTGATTCTGAAGAATGATGTTAAATTTACTTAGAATGTAATAATTTATTTGTGAACTTTGTAATTCCCCTTTCCCAGAAAACAAGTAGTGCTATTCAAATGGTAATGCTCTGATTTGCTCCATATTTAAAAAGAAAAACAAGGAGGCAACGCCAGCTTTTCAACTGGCATTGAAAATTGAGGAACTAGAATGCAGTCCTTAAAAGAGACATTCAGGTGTGACCTTCATAATAAAAATTACTAACCAGGTAGACTGTTATGCTTTCATAACATGAATATTTGGCTGAAACCATTTGATAAAATATTTGTTTCCGTGTATGCATATTAGAAATAATCATTCATATGCCAGCATTTTCTTATGAGAGTCTTCTGGAATTCAAATTATTTACATTATGCTGAGTTGCATATAGAACATCTATAACAAATAGACTAATAATAAATGAAGTGAACATTTATATAAAAACAATTCCAAGTTCTTTTACGTTTCTGTTCAGTATCAAGCAGCGTGTTGAAAATGCATATTTCATAAAACCACATGCAAGGCTTTGTGATCGTGAAAAAATCACCTCACAACAGCCACATGTCTAGGCAATTCCTTAGAAGCTGGTATGGACCTCACACAGACATTCCAGAAGAAAATACATTGCTAGAAAGTAGTTTCTCTTGAAGTGACTTAGAGTATGTGTGAGCCTATTAGGCCACTTTGATAAATAAATAAAAGTCTTTTTTCTATTGTAGCACAAAACTGGTTCAACTGGAGGGCAAGTTAAACCCTGGTTCATATTTTACTTAGTTGTGTTCTTTCCCTTTTTATTTTAAGTGGTCTCTTAGTTTGTTGTTGCTGGGTTGTTTTTTGTTTTGTTTTGTTTTTTTTTTTCTTAAGACAGAGAACCATTTGGCTTTGGGTTATCTGAATTTTGCCTTCTGGCTTTACAGTATATCTCTGTGAAACTCCTTTCCAAGAAAAAACTCAGTGTCCCAGGATTATCAGTGTACTACTTTAGCTATGGTTTTCTTTCAAAATTTATGTGATTAAACCAATACAGAGTTCCTCTGAACAATCTGAAATTAGTGCAGACCTGACTTAGAGCAAATAGTATTGTCAGATACAAGTTTTATCTAAAGAACTTGTTGAGACTGCAACTATATTTAACTATATTCAAACTGTATTTTTCTATCTCAGATGCTTCTGTTGATTCTTTGAAAGACACCATGTGCTGCCTTTAGTACTTAGACTAAATTTAGTCATCTATATCAAGCCTAAATTAGGCCTAAAGCAATCCACAAGCTTTTTTAATGCTGCTCTCCTCTTGCCATGCATTGGGGACAGACATCTGTGTGCCTCCCCTTTGGCACTTTCTGGTACTCACACCCCAAGTGCAGCGGAGTTGGCTTTGGCAGCCTTGCAGTCAGTCACAACTTCTAATGTCAGAACTGGACATTGACTAAACTGGGATTTATGTAATGGTAGCTACCTATCTATTGGTTGGTTTTTTCAGCTGAAGCAATCTCTGTGGATGATTTTCACTTGCTATGTTTATTATGTTCATGCCTGTATTTCCTCTTTATTCTATTTTTACTGCATGGAATCAACCAATCCTTAGTTACTTGGGTTTCTTTTCAGCTTTAAAAAGAAACCCCTAATAAAAGCAAAGTTCTAAAAGCAGTACTTTCATAGGAATAGCTGAAATTACAGTTTCGTATAACTTTTGGACACATTCCTTCACACCTAAACTTTTCACACCTAAGAACTAAAGATGGGGAGCAGAAATACAAGCACATTTTCGGGGATTTATACAGTTTTTCTAAGCAAGAAGGAAATCCAAAGGAGTCCAACAGTTTGTTACATTCTACGGTTGATTTTCAATTTAAGCCTAAACTTTCTTCAGTGTGTCTTTCATATGAAATAACATAAACTGGCCTATCTTGTATCCATACAGTTTTAGAACTAATTGGTACATTCAAAGATTTTCTATGCTCCTCAAAGCTACTGAATGCCTCCCCTTTCCATAGCAATACCAAGTATGCATTCTGTCATTTTAGTTCATTCTCCTGTGTAAACCACAGCCAGTCATTTAACTTGTTCAGTGTTACAGCTGATGCAAGAAATCAATTTGTAGCTTTACTTTGTAATGCACAGCACTGACTTTCATTCCTCAGGGTGTCATATCTCCACTTGGGAAGGAGTCAAATTAAAAAGTATGGTTCTTACTTTTAGGTTACGTTTTGCTATCTAACCACCATGCGCAAAAAGGTTAAGTGTCTTTTCAAATTAAGGCAGCAGTAATTAACCAGTGGCATTGTTTGTGGTTTGCCAACTCTGGGCGTTAATGAGAGAGAAATTAGCAGTTAGCAGCAGGAGTTCCTGATAGTCAGTGGCAAATGCTTAATGGGCCAACAAGTTTATTTTGGTCTTAAGTACTGCACTTAAGTGCAGTAAACAAAAGTATGGCATGGGTTTTTATGTGATCACACACATGAGCTTTATGATATAGAGCTATAATAGAACAAATGACACAATAGAGTTGAAAAAGTGCAACCTAGACAGCACAGGGCAGACAGTTTCACTGCAACGCTATAGACTGAAGCAGGATTGATGGATGTTTTCATCCAAAGATGTACTTGCTCCTGCCATTAACAGTCTGCAGATGTTCTTGTATATAATTTTATTATCAAATTTGGTATTTCTGAACATAATTTTTTAAGCACCTCAAAAGTTGTGCTTGAGCTGAGGTGATTTGCTCACAAGACATAAATTAGCCTTTTGAGGTGTCTCGAAATAGTAATTTTATTTAAAATTACAGTTTCAAAAAATAACTAAACAAATTACTTAAGCACAGTGCCACATGTACTTTATGGTGAATGGGGGATTCAGACTGCCACACAGCAAAATGAGCCCTTCAGAACTTGGGTGAGCAGCTGCTCATTAGCATCAGGATTTTACCTGGCACATGTGCTCATAATGAGTAACTACTTGCATACATTTCATACCTTCTGCCTTGCACAAAATAGCCCATTAGAAATGTAAGGTCTGCTCCCTATCTTCTGGGGATTTGTGCTTTTAAAATAATTTTGGTTAGTACATAAGTACATTCCCACCCGATTACCCATTTCTATATTTGCTTGATGTGGGAGCAGATACGTCGTCTGTGTAGTAACAAAAGTGGGGGCCCCTCCTGGATCAGCAAACTGCTGTCTCTCACCAGAGCTGTGAGCATCAGTCCTTGGCCTCACTCGCCTTGGCCCCTCGCTCCTGCTTGAGTCTGGGCTTGGGTGCAGTGAGTCTCTGCACGTTTTGGCCCCACAGGAGCTTAAGCAATGGACAATGGAAAGAAGTCCATGGAAGCTGAAGTTGTTGGCCAACCAGGCAAAATTAGGAATTGGGTATAGGCAGCATCATCCTTCATTTTAGTCTGTACGGTATTTATTGCCAGGCATGTTAGGATACGTTACCTAGTACAACCAGATGTGTCAGAGTTTTAACCTTTCAACTTTCGAATATCACCTTTCAGTTGCAAAAAGCATATTTGCCAGTGTGGCCTCATCTATGCTGAGGGTAATTTACTCTGCCACTGAACTGTGGCCACTTGGAGGTTGAAGAGTAGTAGCCATAGACCAAAATGTTACAAAGCTCTGCAGCAGTTTCAGGCAAAAGAGTACCACATCTAATTGAAACTGCAGGAGCTAGCCACAGGGGTTTCTTCTTCCTTTGATGCCTATTCCATTACACAAGCACATCAAATAGAGTTTTCTCCGCATTGTTGGAAAGAAACCACCCTCATGAAGCTGGTCTGGCACTACCCATGGCTTTGAGTGCTTGTATTGTCTGTTCAGTGGACATTTAGTTACTGTGCCTCCTCTCAGCACATATTTATTAAAATTAAATGTTAACAAAAATTGGCTACCATATTGGTTGAATCCTGAGTAACTCTGCATATAAACCATTACATGACATTCAATTGAACTTTTTCTTGTACAGACGGTACCTAACAGCTCATCCTGCACTGTTGGTTTTGGCAAGTTCACTACAGCATATAATAAATCAAGGAAAGAAAAAGCTTTTTGGCCTAATGTTGTACAGACTGCTGTAATGCTAGACTACAGAAAGCAGTTCTGTTTTTAGACATCCTTTTACTAACCCAACATTCATAATTTATGATTCCACTGTAAAATTCCTGCAACACTACACCAGAAGTAGTGCTGCCCTTTAATTAAGTGCTCTCAGTAGGAAAAACGTGAAACTGATGTGCAAAACATATCGCAGTACACAGTGATTGATAGTGATTACTTCTTTATGAACCCAGCCTGAAGGTCTGAACTTCCTGATGGGTAAAATAGTCCATGGGGCTACTTCCTGAGATTGCCTAGTGGGGATCAGTCAGAGTTAGCAATATCTGAGGAATTCCTGAGGCACATTTCAGAGCCATTGTGACACAAACTTTCTGTTCCTTCTGAATTGTACTTTATGTTAATACTTATCTGAATAATAGCTCATTGTAGAGATTATATTTTAAGGATTTGTTGTTATCTTCATAGTATTATAATTTGAATGAACTGGGACATGTGTAAAACCTTGTATCTTTAATGTCTGCACACACAAATCTAAAAGAGCAGGGTGCATGTCAAAAGAGTTATCTCTGTGCATCACAGTTACTAAATGTTATTTAGTATTTAATACATGGGTATTTTTTACTGACATGTGCAGAAGATTCCAAAGTAAAAAACTGAAACACTGATGTGGATTCTATAGGTCTCTAAATAGCATTTTTATTCATGGAATCAGGTACTATTGACATTGATCAATTGCGTATTCAAAATTTGAAAATTAAATGGGGATTAAATACTCCCTCCAATTTTGCAGTGAAGTTACCAGATTTGTGTTGGAATCACAAAGGGGGGACATTGAAATTCCCCTAACACGGTTACATAAGTTCATTTTTCCATTCTGTTTGATAGATTTGGCCCTGGATTAGTCATCTACTGGTACGGATTTATTGAAGAGCTGGACTGCCATCGTGAACGTGGTATCCTGCTAAAAGACTGCTTCCCTACTGACATTGTGACTCTGCGACACAGCATGGCTCAGCGCTGATGTTGGGAGGAAGAGGTAAATCCGGAAGCAATTTTACTTTCCTGCAGTGTAAACTAATGGCAGCATCTGCCCTGAACTTCAGCTGAACTCCTGCTGCCTGCCCTTATGCTACTGCTGCTTTACACAAACATATCAAGAGTTTCTGTTTTGCTTCAGACCTCTGTTGTGATCAGCCAAAAAAGACAGACACAACCCACTCATTATCAGCAGTTCTGTCTCTGTCAAACTGCTGGTTTCAAGATACTCGTAATCTTTCCTCCTTCCGGATGGCTTCTTCAAGCATTCTAAACAAAGACAAAAAAAATGCAGAGGCTGAAGGTGGAGCTTTCAGTTCTTTTCCCTGTTACAGAGTCACTTATAAAGTTAAGTGCTTTTTATGAATTCATTATGTGCTAGTGATGTGACTAAAACACCTACAGTGATGTGTAGGTTTGGTGAAGACTGTTGTTTTGGGGCTTAAAACAATATAATGCAGAGCTGGTAAAGCCCAAGTGGTAAGAAAGGATCATGGCTGTTACAGTAAATAGCCAGATTGTGAGATAATAATTGGTGTATGTGTTTTGTCACTATCTGATTGTTAAAATCAACAATGGAATCCCAAGTTAACAGCTAAAAAATAGTTAGGAGATTTTGAGAGGAGGTGAAAGCAAAGAACACAGTTTCTATGTTATATATATATAAGCCTGTGAAGTTTGGGGGTAGTGTGGGTGAGGCTTAGTAAGTATTTTAATGACTTAAAAATAACTCACGTTTTGTCTTTTTCTCTTCCTCACCCCCAGGGAATCTATACCTAGGATTTTTTTCTCTTAACTGACTAAGGAAGGAATCTCTCTTTACCCCTACAGGTACTGTAGCAAATGTCTGGTACACTGAAGTCCAAAGGAACAACATGCAGGAGCTGTCTTTATGTGAGTTATTTCTGAAGGAGTTTATCATGCTGGTGTTCAAGGAGGGGAATCTAAAAAAAAGATACAGCAGTGCTTCATACTGGATCAGTTCCACAAGACGAATAAAACACACAAATGGACAGAAGTTTCCTGTGTACTTGTTTTCTTGTAAGAGCCTTGTTTTTCTCTTGTTAGAACCACCAAGATCGGAAGTTCATTGAGCTGGGTGTTAGCCCTTTGTGAAGTTTTGAGTTCAGTCTCTTCTTTTTCCATCCACATCGCCACTCAGAGGAGCAAGTTGGGTCTCAGGTTTGTGCTCTCAGACCTTTCTTAGTGACAGCAGCTTGTTGGACTTGACACACTTCAGTACTCTTCTCTGTGCTAGCTATTACTCAGGAAAGGACAAATATTTTAAAATGTCAGTGAGAGATTTGCATGTATGCTCATCATGTTCAGATTTTCTGAGAAGAAGAGCTATGGAATCAGCTGTAGAAATAAAGGTCTGATAACAGTCTCCCTAAAGCACAAGTTGGTGATCTTTTCCAGAAGGAAAGGGTCTCTAAAACATTAAAGTGCATATTCATCACCTTTTTTTAGGTGAAGTGATATGTGTGGAAAGGATATTAATCCTATTCTGGAGTTTTTCAGCTGTAGTTTTCAGATGCATACACAGTATTTTTATTTTTAATTTTTAGTTTTTGCCTTAAGACTTTCTGGTAAGTTTTAGACAGAAGTTTATAATTTTGAAAAATCTTTCATTTTCAAGAAAAAATGCCTTTAATCTTCTAGTACTCTGTCCCTTGCTGCAGAGATAAACTAGTATAGCTCTACTGAGTTATTGTTGTATAGAGATATTTTCTTCGGTTTGACTGTGTTCTAGTGAAGAGATTTGTTTTTAAAAAAATATTCAAGCACCTGTAACTCATTTGCATTCAGCTGTTTAAGGCGTTGTGCTGAGCTTATTTTACCTGACCAGCTGTAAGGTATCTGCCCATACAGGTTCACAGAAGCCATCTGTGAATGTACCTGCCTGATGCTACACACAAAAGCTACATTTAGGGTGTTAATCCCCCTGGGACTTTTGACTATGGTTTAGGTTTAACTATGGAATGTGTAAAATCAGCAAGAGAATAAAAAAGAAGGGATAACTGAAAAATGTCATTGTAGAAAATTCAGAAGTAATGGTTGTCTGAGTGAAATGGGCTTTAAAGGCAAACGGTATTTGTTTTAGCTACTGCATATGCTTTCTGTTGTATGAAATCATTTAAATCAGCTTTTACATGATACACTAATGCTGCTTTTTCTTTTTGAATAAATTAAATTTATCTGCACAGATGTTGAAAATTCTGCGAACCTTCATCAAAGCTTTGCTTGATTTGTTTTTACATTAAACAAATTTATGTGGAGACACACAGATAAATCATTTTAAGCTTATATTTGTGTATTTACTCCTCTACCTAATGACGTGATATAATAGGTTGGAAAGCAGTACAGCTGTCTTTAATCAGAGCCTTGAACTCATCTTCATATATTGCCCACTTAAAGAATCTGTATTAGAATGAGGATGAAATTAACCACAAAAGTCTATATACTGTACCAATTTTATTGCATGCTATCAAAAAAGCTTTGCCTCTACAAAAACTATGCTGTGTCACTATTTTAAATGCTGAACACAAAGCATAAAAAATTAGGACTGTTGTGTTATTACTACTTGTATACTGCAAAAAAAAAAAACCCTTTTATTTGGCTATTTTCGCTGTTTATCAGATGTAAACATCAACTTTTATATTAAAGAGGAAGACAGTGCTGTTTGTTTGTGGGTTTTTTCTTGGTTTGGTTTTCTTAAAGAGTGTTGTGGCCATTAGAACCTTAACATTAAAACCAAATTCAGTTTTATGGAGTATTCTGTAGAGTGTGCTAATGAATTATGCCAAGCTAGAAAACAGAAGTGAACATAAAACTGAATGATGTTCTCACTGGCATATATAGACTTGCAAGCATCTGCTCTTACAACCACTGTTATAAGACCTGTTCTGAGCTTTAGGAATTGATGTAATTGTATTGAGCAGGGAAGCAAAACTTCCTTGTAAAGGAGGAACACAATGGTGGGTCACACGCTCCAGTATAGGAAGAAAACAGAGGTTTTGCTATTCCTGTATTCTGGGGACACATTAGTATGAGTTTAATAATCTTCCCCTAAAGACAGCTCAGAGCAGAAAAAGTTTTGTCTAAAGCTGAAGAAAAGGGACCAAATATCTTGTTGTGCTTACTTCATTACATTAGTAGTACTGGTAATTCATGAATAGTTTTCATCCTGTTCTGTTGTATTTGCTCCTTCAAAAAGTCATTCTTTTCTGGTATTGGCTTTTGGATTTTTCCACCATCTAGACTAATACAAAAGACTGTGAATGCCTCTTTCCATTTTCCAGTCCTCCCCTTTTAATGTTCCATCTTATTTTAACTATTTCACCTTTATTTATTCAATATCCTCCCCTTTGCTCATGTGTCCTATTTGGAAAGTTTTCTACCATGTTTTCTACCACCTGCTTCTGTTTCTGTTACTGCATCTGAAGAGTGATGTTTCCATTTCTGTATACATTTGAACTGACCAACGATGTAGAGCAATTTTGCTCTTACTCTAATTTAACTAGTAGCTCTGGATTCCAGGGAAACTGTCCCCAAAATTTTCACATGGCTTTGCAATGGGAAACCATTGTGATGCTCTTCATACTCTTGATATGAAACACAGGTCATTTCTTCAGGCTGGGAGTATTCACCGAACAGAGCACACTTAGTGCAGAATAATCACTCACTCCTCAATTGAGAGTACAGTTGTACAAAGGACTGAGTTAGTGCCTCTGTGTTACTAGAAAATAGGCAAAGGAAATATTAGTAATTCAACTGTTAAAACATCTTTTTCATTAAGGAGCCTTGTTTTTTGTGAGTTCATGCCTTGTTTGTGCAGTACTTTTGCAAGGAGGTCTGTTGAAGTTAAAGGTTTAGCTTTTCTCCTGTGGCAACTCTGCTTGGTTCAGAGTGGGAAAGTGGGCTTTCTCCCCATTTCCACATCACAGTCGATCTGGCAAGAGCTTGTGCATCCTACAGGGTGTTGTTATTTACCAGAGTTGATAACAACTCCTCAAGGGTCAACAAAAGATACACAGAATTTAACTTGATTCTTGGTGTTGCTTTGTCTGATGTAGTCTTACAATAGATAGCTTCTTCTAAAGGGATCTTCTGCTATTACATGGTGAATACTGAGCTAGGGTAACAGTTGTTAGGAACATGGGTTTGTTATTTTGAGGATGAGATAAATTACATTAGAACAAATGCTGCTCAAGTATCGATTTAATATTACAGAATGAAATGGGAGGCTGCTTACAAAAACAATAAAAAATTCCTCCTATCATGTTATACTAAGACACAAGGGATGATTTGTTGTGGATTTTCAGGTTATTCAGAAATAACCTTTTTATTACATTGACAAAAGAAGAAACCTCAAGGGCTTGCTCTTTACAGTGGTGTGATAGGAACCTAAAGTGTGCCTGTTGAAAAATGAACTAGCTAACAATGGGAGCTTGGCAGCAACTTCACCATTTATAGAGAAACCGTCTATCTAGTACGATCTGTATAAAATAGACCTCGCTTAGGTTAGGGAAAGGTCACAAGTTACACAAAGTTTGGATAGTCTAAATGCGTTACTCAAAACTAACTCTCCTGTGTACAGTAAATATTAATTGAACCTGTATTATTAAAAACATGCCAAGATTCAAAAGATTAAATAAGGAAGATGTAATTATGAGCTACATAATAAACAGAGCAGTTTCAGTTCCCCTTGTATTTTTTACTTTCCTGGTATTGTTTCATATATGGCTGTTATACAAAGAGCAGCTGAGGTCAGCTACTATAAATTACGGTTTCGTACAATAGTAATTACCAAAATTATTCCAGAGCTGGATCAAAGAGCTTCAAAAGACTTTTCGAAAACTTTTCCACATGATAAAAAGACTCTATTTTGATGCCCTTTTTTTATGAGGATTCCTTGGTTTAGAGATGAGTCTTATTCAGCTGCTCGTGTTGATATGACGATATTTGAACACACAGGATTTGCATAATTTTTTTGCAGCCTCAAATAAGTATGAAGTGGTAATATCAAAAAAACTCTTTAATTACCTGGTGCATTTTTCGGGCTAAGTTTTTAAGTGATCTAAGTAAAAACTTTTGTTTGTTTATTTAAGGAAGCCAGCAATATTTCAAGTCATATGTGAATTTCTTCGGTTTACAAAGATACAAATCATATTTGCAATTATAACATTATTAAAAATTATAACAGTAATTCTTTGCAGCTCTCAGCTGGCATCATGTTCCTGCAAAGGATGCCTGCGTGCCCTCGCTTCTGGCCAGGCTTTCACCTGATGTGAACAATCACATGTCATCTGCACAGATCCATAGATGTGGCACTGCCATGTCAGCGCAAAATGAAATGTCAATGCAAGCGTATGGAGACGAAGTAACGGTATTGAAACCATGTCAGTGCATATCTACAGAGACCACGTTACTCTGTCAGTGTGATTTTAGGAAGATCACTTTGAAATGTTAAAATGAAATGAAACTAAGTCAATTAGGTAATAACAATTGAGGTTCAGGGATTAATTGAGGGTCTAAGGTGAAGCCAGTGGCCATTAACCCCAGCTAGTTATTAATTTTAGAGAAATAGAGAAATATCCTTGGCTAAGGTTATTGTCATTATTATTAGAGAGTTGTGGGAGTTTATTCCCTATATTGTATAAATACCTTTTGCTGTTGCTTTTAATAGTGATACACAAAGTGTGGTGTTAAAGGCATATTAGTGCAAAGTTAAGGTTTTTTAGAAAGTGAATCTACCCAATAGCAGACAGCCACTTCTTTTTTATACAGACATTTAACAGATTTTTATTGATGTCCAGCTGTCTGTAAACAGACAGATTTACTACAATGTATTTACCTCTGAGTAAGGCAGGAAAATAATACCAACATGGAGAAATACTCATTTACACAGCAGCAACTATTTGCATGGCCCAAGTATTCACTGTTGACTTAAAGCAGACATGAAAATTGGTCAAACAACAATATTAAAGAATTATATTTGAAAATACCTAAACAAGCACCAAGTCGAAGTTATAAACTTTATGCAAATTCAGGATTTCAGCGTATATGACTATAGCATTAGGACACAAATGTGTAATATATTATTCTTTTATAATGTCAATGAGAGATTCTTGCCAATAGCAATGACTCCGTAGTTCAACATGCTATGCAACACATGAAATCCATCTGGGTCTCTGTCCTAGGGAGAGAAGTCAGGACACTAGATCAAAGGAATGCAATTGTTTTCTTTTAAACTATTTATATGAATTTGTGTGTATTTTTATATGATGATAATATAAAGCAAATATACACAAACATTATTTTTGCTGTTAATAAACACCAACTACCCTTTCTCTTATAGAAGTCTCTGATAGATATTTGCTCAGTATAGGTGCGTTGGTGGAGGTCTTCTGGAAAGGGCAGTAAATCAACATTTTTTCCTGTTGTAGAAGGTGGTATCCTGTGTTTAAGTGTTGGTGAGAGCAGTGAGACGTTTCTGCAAGTGATAGTGATGTTGAGAAAGCATGACATGGGAGAGGGGATGAGCTACACCTGGAGGAGCCCAGGCCCAGCCCTGCTGAGAGCCAGCAGCTTTTAGAACTTGACCCAGACATGCTGGGGCTTCTGTCTCCAATGTGATGCTGCACAGTTGTGGTCTCGCCTCCCAAAGTGCCTCAGGGTTGCTGAGAAGATTTCTGAAAGGTCTTTGAAACTCCTAGTAAGAAGAGTACTGTGAAAATGCAAGCTTTATTGCGAGAAAACATCTTCCATTACGAATGGATGTATTGGATTAAATTTCTTCTTGTTAATTTTCTTTTGCTTTTCCATAGCGAGCATTCATGCCACACTCCATTTTGTATTCTGCCTCAGCATGATAGCTTCATAATGAATGGAAAAAACATAAAAATTAGTTTGATTAGTTTATTTACATAAACACTTTAAGCAACCTTATATTAATGTGTTTGGCACTGCATTACATACAAATTATAAAATACACTTAGAAAAAAATAGTCTGGCTACACATCATTAAAAAAAAGTAGGCACAGTTGAGTCTCAAGATATACAGTTTCATCCTTCCTCTGAGGCACAACTGTCTATACAGATCAGCTTAACTGTCTGTCTAATCTAGTCCTAAAAAACTGCAATGATGGAGATGCTTAGAATGATGATGGGAATCCATTCCCCTACCCATCTTTATTTAGTTAGAAATATTTTTCCAATCTTATCTAAATCATTTTTTGCTGTAATAAGCATGTTACATCTCATCCAATTATAAATGCATATGGAGAGTAAATCTGGTATCTGCTTTCTTCTTCTGACCGTTTCTATATTTGAATATTGTTTGCTCAACAGAACACCACAAACTCTTCCAGCATTTTTTCAAAGAAAATTTTTAATGTTATGATTATATTTGTTACTCTATATGTGTCTTATATTTTAGAAACCCATTATGTACAAGATTTAAGCAATTATGTTCCTTCAGTGTCAAGCTGGTATCTTCTGTTTAGGCTGGACCCTTTATAATGCCCACATCCAGATTCATCACAAATCCAGCAATTTTTTATCCTATTATTCTTTTCCTTCTTGCACATACTATTCGCTAGTGTATTTTTAGTTTTAACTTGCTGACTTCAAACTAGCTCTGTGTTCTGTTTAGTTTGAATTTTAATCTCACCCTTTGGAAATAAATACTTGATTTGATTCACAGAGTTTGATGGTTAGCTGTCACCAATGAAATAGAGACTAATGAGATATATCCATCATAAGATATGCTCTTAAAACTTCTAACACCAGTCTTCATAGTCAGAAGACATGTGGCTTACTGCTCAGTTTGTGAAATAAAAATTTACTTAAACAAAACAAATAGTAGGAAAGAGTCTGCTAAGTAGAACATACAGAAAGAACAACTTTTTTTGCTTAGATGTACATTTGCCATGAAGGTCCAAATTCTCAATTCTCAAGTTGGCTTAGCATCTTAAAATATTCTGTTACTACTAGGCCAGGTACTTTTCTGTACTGACGAACTCGTACTGGCTTGCCAAAAAGTTGGAGGCTCCAGTTGACAGTTGTTTTCCTGTGCTTTCCTTTCATCCCAGCTTTTCTGTAAGGTTTGCTGAAGGCAGAGGAGAGGTTAAGAGTTATTTGTGCTCCATCAACCCACAATCCAACTGCTGGAAGCTCAGCAACATTTTCTGGCATGACAAGGAGATGTGTTGTAAGAGTGCAAGATATTAAGGGTCATAGATTTACTTTTGACTTCCATTTGCCTAATCCATTATATATTTGGCTTGAAACAGTCCTATCCATTTATGCTTTTGCATAACTATTTTATGCTCCTTGACCAGAGATACATGACTTATTCATAGCTGATATTAACTACAGACAAAGAAGAAAATAAAGTATCTAATATCTGGGAAACAATGGGGTATTTTAATTACACCCCAGATGATGCCTGTTAGCTGAAAAAGTAACATTGAAGAGTGTATTTAGAGGGAAAATACAGTATCCCTTGTTACACGGTGTAATTTTCAATTTCCCTGTTCCCGTTTGACAAATTGCAGACCTTTCTCCTTCATTCTTCAGTTATTCAGGCATAAGAACTTACACAAAGTGGTCAGAGCTCTGCCATGAGGACTGAGAAGCAAATTCTGTTGGATTTTTCTCATACTTAACCCATCTCTGCCCCAGGTGTGCCTGGGGGCAGCTATGAGTCTGCTGATGGTTTTTTTTTCTTATCCTACCCAACATCACTCCATTGCAAGCCTAGATCAGAGACACTCATCTGCTGCATCTGTGTTCAGCAGCACCATGCTGATGGCTGAGCATTTACTCTTATTCTTCCACAGGGACTGGATTTTATTCAGCCTTGTTAGTCTTCTGCTTCTTGGCATGTTAGCAAGCTGGGTTTTCCAACATAAGGAAGGTGTTAAGGTCTCATTACTACTTTCTGGGACAACTTTTTAGAAGTTACAGTGACTTTTGCTAATACTGACACAAGGTCCATTTTGAGCTGTGCATGCTATGGCACAAGGATGGCAAGAGCCAGTACAGTAAGCACCAAGTAGAAAAATATGTTCTTGTACTTAAACAATTATTTCAGAATTGCTTTACATTTCTCACTAATGAAACTGCTTCACACTGATCCTATAAGCTTTTTTCTCAATTTTTTGTCTTAATAACAATTCAGTTCTAATTCCCTTTTCCTTTAAAAATTGTGCTGTACTAGCCTTCTTGTTATCTTTTATTATTCCTTTACACTGCTTGTGTCTGTCTGTTTCGTCTTCCAAAACTGCTTGCTCCCTGTGCTAAGCCGGACTAAAGTTTTAGTGGCTGCTTCTGAAGAGAGGCAACCTGCAACCCCTGAAGGACAGCAAGGGGAAAGTTCTCACCAGCTCACTTAGGTGACAGCTGCTCTTTGCCCAGTCCTGATTTGGAAGACACTCTCAAGATGCACCACCTTGCTGGGTCAGTATATAGGTGTCTTGTAACCCATGGAAAATTGCTTTCAATAAAAGGCATCTTTAATCAAAAGCCAAAGTGTTCTCTCAGCATACTCTAGTTTCCAGTTTCAGTAATGAGGTTTTCTATTATTCCTTCCTTTATGCAGTTTTCACTGTTTTCTCTCATATGATTCAATTTGCTAAATATCCCCTATTCCCTTTCCATGTGTTTCTAATCTAGGATTAAGAAAAATTGTATTCTTAGGGCCATGTATTCTACCATGTTTACAACAGTGAGACATCAAAACTCTCATGCACACAAGTTGTGTCTTTAAATATGTTAGCTAGTGAAGTGCATTACTGTGCTTCCCACTGATCTGTTAACAATGTGAGAACACGACTTCCTCTGTCTATTTAGCCCTAGGATGGCAAGTCCATAAGTGATGGCTTCCTGGTTTTATAAATACTAAAAGCTAAACAGAAAAGCATTTTCTGATTTCTTTGCCTCCATTTCCTTCAAAGATATCAAAAAGTGGTTTCCTGAATTCTTTGGCAAGGCGTATTCAATGTGAATCAGGAGCAAAGGAAAACAAAGGAAAGGACCTATCATAAAGATGAAATCCCAGGTTTGAATTCAAGCCTAGGGTCCTGTGGCAGAGGAACCAAACTGTATCTCTCTGTTTTGGTCAGTGTAGTGTGTTTTATTATCTGGCTCTACAGAACTGTATCAGCAATAGGATTAGTCTTGACCTGGCTTTAGATCTAAAAGTAGTTTTACAACATGTTTGCATTGTCTGCAGATGTACTCTAGATTTCTCACTGTCTCTCTTCTCATCACTGCAGTGCTTTCTCTCAGCTCCACAGGTCCAGATTGAGAGGCAGCTTGTGAGACTGGTACACTTTGCTAAAAGCATTAATTTGCCAATGTGCTAAAAATGAAGATACTTTTATAAAATTGTTTCATTGTCTGGTTTTTTCTTTAACCTTTCCACATTGTTCTCACTTTGGAAAGTTCCATTAATTCACACAACTTGTGATAATGTTTATGAAAAACATCTTCAGTTTATCTCCTCAAGTTGTGGAGCCAGGTCTCCTTCTGTGCTGTAAATTATCATTCCTTCAGTGACTTAAGAAACATTTATGTGTTTTCTGATCTACAATTATTAAAGCTCTGGTGATGCAATATAAAAGTCAGTGCTTGAAGAAGGAACAGAGAGCCAGTGGATACCTCTGCTTTGTATATGGCCTCTGCCAAAAATACTGAGCTATAGATATAACAAGAATATTGGCAAGGTCTAGATGTATTTGAGTGGCACAAAATATGCTGAATGGCAGATGAGCACACTGAGGGTGCACAGGTTTGTCAAGGCATAAAAGCTATCTTTGAGCTGATAAAACTACCTCTGTGTGCCATCGTTCATTTAATGAAAGGAAGCACACAGTACTGCTTGAGTCCAGTGACAAAAAGTTTATTACCAAATAGTGCACTAGAAAAAAAAAACCACCCACAATGGACAGTACCTCAGCTGCTGAGTTCCACGTACATCTGTGTTTCTACACTACAGCATTTTGCTTTTTTTTGTTTAAAATTTATTTGGGGTTGTTTATTTTAATTGGTTTTGTTTCCCACATAGTGTTCAAAGGCAATCTCATGCAGCACAAACCAAAATATTTACAGTGTGTTTTTGTTCTTGTTCTGTACTCTGACTAAAGGCAAAGTGAGGTTGCTATATGCTGAATCTGAAGAGGATTTTGCAAATAAATTACCACACACTTTCGTATTTTTGGTTGCCCCATGCAATTTGGTGCTGCTAGCAGCAAGAATTAGCAACTTCAATGTTTTGGGCTTATCTGAGCTCTGGAAAGTCTTACACGTATCTCTTAGAAGTAATTTAGCTGTACCACTGATGTTCAAGGGAGAATATTGACCACTTAATTTAGAAAGACAAGAACTACAGTTTCTCAGCACTACATGGCAATCCATGTACTACAGACTACAATGGACACCTTTTTGCTAATCCCAGAGATTAATTAGGAAATCATGAGTGGGATTTTGCTAGTGCAATCAGCAGCAACTTAACTCATTGCCTCTAGGCATCACTTGCCAATTATTTCAGAGGAATCTAACTTAAGTCAGTTTCCAATTGCTCTTGAAAATCCCTATTCAGCTTTATAAGACTTCAATTTGAAATTAAATGCAGCTGTATTTTTATTTACTTTTATGATAGACACAGACAGTTAAGGAGAAGCAACTCGGTTGTATATCTGATTTTTTTCCAGTATAAAGATGGGGGGTTTTTTTTCCAAACTGTTATTTAGCAGGAAATGTAGTAGATAGTAAGACAGAATCCCAGTGGGATGTTTACTGTTAGCAGAGCATTTGGAGTGGTTCCCAACAGAAAGAACTTTCGTCAGTGATGCATATTGGAACATAATACAGGTTTTACCAACTCTGCAAAGCTACGAAGTCCAAAGTATGAAATGCTGCTGAGCTGAGACAAGAACTAAGCAGATGCAGCAACCTTGTGTTGTGTGGCTTAACTGTTCTGAGCAAAGATATTTTAAACCCTTATTCAGAGGCCCCATCTCCCCATGTCATTCCCTGTAGGAGCTACCACCCGAGCAGGTGCATTTTAAACCACCTCCTGACTGAACAGCCACCTGAAGGTGGACACACTGACTCCAACAGGAACAAGCTGGGGAGAGCTTTTTGCAAATTCTTATTTCACCCTGAAACAGGAGTCTTTGTAAAGGACAAAGTGGTGTTCCCACCTGCTTGCAATCCAAAGTCTTAAATGTTAGTGCTTGCAAATGCTTTCCCAATAAAGAGATGCAGACAATTCCTCCCAGGAGGAATTGAGCATCTCTCAGAGCCGTCTCTCAGTACACTTCTGTGGAAAGGTAGGTGGTTACAGCACCTTCTTGGGATCAGAAAAACACAAGTGGGAGTCCAAACCTGTGGGCACAGTTAACAGTCTCCACTTTGATCTGTCAGAGTCATTCAGATGCAGGAAAAACTCACGTTTCGTGGGCCAGAAAGTGGGAACAAGAATGTTGGGAACAACATCACAGTGCTATTTTGGATATGTCTTCAATCAGTCTAAATCATACAAAGGAGAAAACTTCATACAAAGGAGAAAACTAAATACATATTAATTCACTTATTAAAATGCAATTCTATATGAGGAGGACCGCAAGGACTCTTTCTCTTCCCATATGTGTTCTATAAAGAAAAAAGTTTGCTGTCGCTGCACTTCAAGATTGATTGACTCACCATATGTAGGTTTGCTTTTAGATTAGCATGCAGTTGAAACCCAGGAGGGAAGTTGCTCTAACTTTTGGATCCTAGCCAGGAAAAAAGCCAGAACAAGGTGACAAGGTGATGGTGGTATAACCAAGGTGTTCCAGGGCACGGATAGCAGCAGAACTTCAGGCTTGTGGGGAATTCTGAGGTCAAAATCTGAGGTCTTGGTTTGTCCTGAGAAATTATATGCTGGCACTAGCATCTGTAGGAATGGTGTTCCAAGTTTAGGCATCTGAGTTTATTCCTTTTAGATCTCAATTTTAAGGTTAGAATACCAGAAACCCAAGATAAAAGCTAATAAAACAGATGACAAATAAGACTGATCTCTTATCTCTCTAGCAATACAGAGAAGCATTTCTTATATGCTCAGCTACTTAATCTTTCTGATCAAACATGTTTCTGTAACCACTGTCTATTTTTACAATATAAAAATCAGGTAGAAAGACTCAATAGAAAGTTTAAGGGATCTAATAATCAGTCTGACTCTCAGCAGGTCATTCTTTTTTTATAGTCTTCTCCAATGGCACAGCTAAACTGGTTTTTAAACCTCTGAAGGTGCTTACCACAAAAGTAGCATCAAAAAAGTATGAGAGAGGTAGATCCGAAATATCCTTAACACCAATATTGAATTTTCAGCAGTTAAAGATGGATTTCATGTTCATGTTTCAGTCTTCTGACCAGGCCTTTTTAAGTATATACAAATATATACAATTTCACACTTCTAAGTTCATCCCTTTCTGGGATGTTAACTTTTAAACTAATATTTCTCTATAATTTCTTAGAGCTGTCAGCTATTTTTGTGTTCAAACCAAAAGGTAAATAATCTAGTGATTTGGTATAGCCTGAGTTCATAAAGTTCATGCAGGAAGTGCCATGCACACCAAAAAACGACACTAATGAAGGCATTTAAATACGCAGAAATGGGGGCTTCCAAGATTGGCATTGAGTAGCTCTCCAAGACAGCTGTCTGGGACAGAAGTTCCTTTTTACAGAGCAGCCCATGTCCTCCAGTAATCAAAGGATCTTGAGCTTCAGCTCCTACTGTTCTGTGCATTTCTTTGCAGCTTCCCAACCTGCATTAGCTGCGGTTCCTGTGTGGTGCTGAACACCCCAATGCCCTGGTTAATCACGGTTGATCACCCCAATGCCCTGGCTGATCACCCCAATGCCCTGGCTGATCACCCCAATGCCCTGGTTGATCACCAGAGCTCCTTACAGGAGCAGACCTTGCTGCTGTAACAGACAGACATTAAGATCAGAGTGGATCCTCTGTGGCATTTTCTGAGTGCACCAGAAGGCAGAACAGAAGAACCCAACTGAGACGCAAACGAGTCTTGTATGGTAAAACAGAATTAGCAGGAAGACAATATTCACTGTGTAAGGAAGAAAAACAAAACAAACAACACTAGAAGCTTGAAAACATTCGCCTCACTCTTCTGTGGTTTGAGAAGTGAAGTCTAGCACGGCAAAACAAAAATCAGACCTGCTTTTAATCTGTGAACAGCTCTCTTGATGAAATCTGTCATGTTTCTGGCTTCATTTTTTTTTCCTTGAGAAAAGAGCAAAAATGTAATTTTTCTTAAAGAATTTCCAAATGTTTTATCTTTATTAATGTTTATATATAATGTAGTTCATCATCACAGGCAAATCTGTCTTGTTTGTTAATTCTTGCATTGTCAAAACAGCAAAACCAATTGTTTATAACATCATAAATCTTGGACATCAATCATAATATAGAGATTTCTCATTATGTATAGGATTGTCTCTTCTGATGTGTTTGAAAGGTTCATCAGGACTGTTCTTACATGCAGTATTCTGTATTGAAGCACTAAGCTTATTAATGGCATTTGAATTTTTGAGTTGCTTTTGTTGCTGATTGTGGTTTTCCAGATGGTAAGAAATTAATCACTTCGTTTAAATATTTTTTAATGCTCTTTCTGCAAGTCTCATATTCAATGCAAGATTTGGCAAGTCCTCTGAAGTTTGAGTTACTGAAGATACAGTCTTCTGTCCAACAAGCTGAAGATCCCTATTCCATCTTACTAAATTGCAAATAAGGAACAGAAAATCACTTGAAGGTACGGGGGAAAAAAGGATGTAACAGAAGTGATTCATAGGTTAATTTAATTTAAAAATGCTAAGCAAAATGTAGCCTCACTATGTCAGTCTTCAAAAGATCCAGTTCAGTAAATATGGTGACTTCAGATCTCTTTAGAAAGACGTATTCATCAGCTGTCTTCCTTCTCTTAAGCAGGACCCACAGAAAAAGACTGAGTGCTGCCACACCTGGAACACACATTTAAAAGAGTCGTTGCGTTTTCTTTGAGTTAACTTGAAGAAAGCAGGAAACCAAAATGAGTGCCACAGTGCTTCATGTGGCTTTTTTCTTTCTTGATTTTTGGGCTATTAATGCTGTCATTTTTGAATGTGACTGGGGAAGGTGAAGAGGAAGCCACTTAAGTAATTGCTGCATCTGTGCATATTATGTAATTATTTAAAGGCTCTAAAAATGTGTGGATCCCATTTGTTCCATTGCACAACTATGACCAGGTCTAACACCACAAAAGCCAGCACAGCTACAGAGCAGACCACAAGAATGGGGGAAATGGGAAATGCCAAGTGCTCCAAGTGACAGGCTTTTATGTTGGAAAGCAACATCATCTGCAAATATTTAAGTCAGAAGAAGGGAGTAGAGAAACAGCAATGGGCTTCAGGTCTTAAAAAACTGATGATCAAAGGGGGATTAGATCACAGGGAAGTATCAGATTGGAATTGTGCAGTCCTATGTAGCAGGTGTTTGGGTTCTAGTGGGACAAACACCATCTTGGGCTAAATCAGCTCCTCAAAAGTGTGTTCTTCAGATGCTTGGAGACACCCTTGCTTGGTCAGAGGTCACCTCTAGTCCGACCTCTGTACTTTAAAGTTCTGAAAATAGCTGATTTAATAAAAGCCAGAACAGCACAGCCAGTTCAGTAAGAACATTACACCAGGTTAACTGCAATTAGCTGTTTTAGACAGCTGAATTTGCAAGCCTCCTTCAGCAACCACCCACCCCCAGCTGACATGCTGCCTAAAAGCCAGAGCTCACAGAATCCACAGCCATCCTGCTCACTTTAAAAGTATCATGAGAATCCTGGATTATGTTCAGGGTTGGGCTCTCATCCCTCTAGAAGTTGTTTTGTTTTCCCACTTCTCTGCCCTGAGTAAAGGTGCTTTTCCAAAGCACCAAAGACCTTGTCCAGGCAGGAGATAGCTTCTCATGCATTACCAGGCAATATGAGGCTAACCCACAGCATTCAGCAGGGTGCTCCAGCAGTGCCAGAGGAATACAGCACTCACAAACCTCAACCCTCCAGGCAGCCTTCATTTTCCTCTCAGCTTTCTCTCCTTTACCTGGCATTTTCTTATCAATGCCTTCTTACCAGCCAAAAAACATGAGCTGGAGTTTCTATGAGAATTATCTCTGCAAGAACTCCCTAGATAATCACCAACCTGGCTGAACTGAAGAAAAGGGGTAGCAAAGGAGAACAAGGGTATCATTGATTATTTTTGTTTCTTGTTGATAAAAATTGCGACAACAACAGATATCTCTGACATTCCTATGGTTGATTTTGATCAAGACATCATACTGAATGACCTATTATGGGCTAAACTTAGAAGAAGCAACCAGGTTTTTTGTTTTGAATTTTGTTTTGAATTTAAATAAATACTGCATTTTCTTTCTCCAGTTCTCAATTCTTGCCAGGCCATGTTCCTTCATTTGCTATGATTTGCAGTTTGGAAAGAACATACCCTGAGGAGATCTGAATACACACGGTTATGTTTCCTTGCTACTATACCCTGCACCTTAGGAAGGTCCTTACATCATTGGTGTTGCTATCCCTGATGTTGTACACATGTGAAAGATATCTTCAGTTACCAGTACAGTATTTGTGAAGAAAAAGAAACCTTTAGTCAACCTAAAGAAAAGTAAGGAAGAAAGCAAACACTAATGTTCACCACATGCACTGCCTTGAGAATTCAGATGAATTTTCTATACTTCTATTGCTTTGGAAAAATGTGTAAACCGTTATTTTAAATAATTTACAAACTCCCCTGTTTTAATTTATGGACAAGTGCACTATTTTGAACTTAAACCAGAATACTAATAAAATCCCTACACAAAACCAGATATGATTAATTTCAGCTTTTATTGCAATATTATCCCAGTAGATCCCAAGAACATCTGATTGAAGTTACCTTAAAATTTCTGCGCTTAGATACAGAACCAAATAAACTCCACTGATCACAACAACCTTGAACTTGTGGGAATTCAGATCTAGATCCAGGCTTTGCAGTTGGATTCTATCCCAAGTTTAAATGTTACTCAGAATCAAAGTGTGTTTTGGCTGCACACACAGATTACAGGAAATGTTGAATTCAACATTTTTTGTAGGTGTTCCATCCTTTAATTACTCCCAAATTTCTGCCAAACTCTTCAAACCAGTACCTGAGTTCAGACTCTTGCTTTCTGTCTGAACCGACTGAAGCCTCAGCAGGCACATCACTACAGAATGAACATTGTGGCACTGATTTGAATCCAGAATTCTCTGAACAACTGTTTCACATCTAAGTAATTGCACCAGCAGTAGTGGGGTCGCCTCCTTGTTTATACGGGGGGCTGGGGGGGTGCTGTTGGAATCACAGCCCATGACTTTATCATACAACATGAAAAGCCTTTGGGCTATCTTCTCAGCTGGGATAAATAAGCAAAGCTCTATTGGTTTCTGGGTGAATGAGATTATAATTCAAATCAGAAGTGTAGTGTTTGTTTATGCCATAACAAAGTATCACAGAAGTGTGTATCATAAGCCTTAAAACACTGCACTCAAGGACAGTAAAACCCATGAGTCTGAGCTTAGGTTTCAGTGACTCCAGTGAAGTTATGCCTATTTATTTCAGGATAGCAGTGCTGATGTGCACCAGCTGAGTATCTGGCTCTTTAACTCCTAAATGACAGCAGAAACCATTTACAGGGGGAGGGAGAAGGGGCTGGGCTGGGAATCAACTTGAGTACAGAGCTGTATGGCTGATAAATGGGTATCAGCCATCTCTTAAAACAGGCAGGCCTGTTTCTTCCTAAAACGAAACTAGAGAATTAATAAACACACGCAAAAGAATAATACAAAAGATATGTTTTCTCAAGGAATTTCTAATGTGTACACTATGCTTCACGTTCCAATACAAAGCATTTTGACAGTAACATTCAACCAGTTTCTCGTTTTATGTGCTTGCACACACAGCCCTTGTGATTCAAAACAAACTGCTGTATAAAATGCCTTTCGAAACAACCCATCCACTCATTTAAGCCGACAGCCTATGCTCACCTAAAAACAAAACTACGCTTTCTTCCACACACACCAAAAGCATCCCAAACTAGCCAGCAGTAATAAATTAAAAAGACAGTTTCTCCTGGTACCGCATCCACACAGCCCAGCCTAGTGGGAGATGATACAATATGTAACATTGCTGTGTTTCACAGTAATTATGTAAGAGAAGTCACATGTGGCACAAATGGAATGTATAACAAAGAGCAGAAGCATATGTTCAAATAAACCACTGGTTATGTCAAAACTAATAACTTGTTTGCTGTAGTGGACTCAACAGTAACAGGCCCAATGAGTCCAATGACTTTGCTACCGCTCCTCTTGCTCCTCATTGAGCAGGCTGGAGCTGATTTTTTTTCAGGGATTATGTTTATGCAATACGAACATATTGTTATTTGCTACTTTCTGCGTGATCATTTTGGCATTCTTATGAGAAGATGATGATGGTTCTGTCTAAATGTTTGGGAGGATTATCACTGACATGGGAAGTTATTAGGTTTGATGCAATATAGAGAACATTCACAGTCAGAAAACAGCATCTTTCATTTTTAGGAATGGAGGTAATTGTGCTTTGTGACAGTGCACATCCTTAAGATGTTATGTATCATTGCGTACTTAAAAAAGCAGCACACTTTTTATTGATCTTTCAATTTCATTTTGATTTAAAATGCAGATCTTTCCCTCCATTGAAATCCTAGCATTTTTATTTTAAAATGTATCGCCAAAAATCCATTTCAGACATATGCAGCACCGTAAATTACTTTTTGTGGTTGAAACAGTATTCGCTTATGTCACAGGTTGAACATCCTCCTTTATTAGAATGCTATTTATTGCCACCAGCTGCAGTGCTTAGCTAGCAAAGTTCTTGACACCAGCGATTGCTTTTCAGCACCGATGATTCCGGCTGCTAACGGGGGCTTCTATTGCCGAATGCAGCCACTCCTCTTAAACTGTTCCTTCTGGTATACAGACAGCTCCTGTCTCTGCTACCCAGAGCAGAAGCTGGGAGACAGGGATCTGAACCCACTGCTATGGAATCTCTTTAGCTATAAATCTCCTATAACTTTAAATGGCCTTGCCAAATACCACTAGCTTGAAAGCTGTCAAATGTGCTCAGGAAATCTACCCATCAGTAATGGATTTTTTTTCAAAATTAAGATGCGAGTTCAGCTTGTGAGCAAAGGGTATCTTACATAACAAGCCACAGATTTAGCAAAAGCAAGAGTATTTCTGTATCTATCAGGTATCTAGCCAATGTTCTCTATTTCATTAGATTTTCGAGCCGGGAGAAACCAGACAAAGGTAATTACTCTTCTTCTGTTAAGAGCTGCTATTACTCCTGCATGAACAGCTAGCACTGCCTTTTTCTTTTGCCTCTGCCTGTGGCAGCCAGGAGAACTAAACAGGAGCAATATAATAGTGGCAGTGTCAACAGCTGTTCTACCAAACATTACGTGTACCTCACAGAGTAAATCTTCAAAGCAGTAGCATGTGTTCTGCTCCTGTGTATGCAAATCCTGTTATTTTATTGATATCATTTGCACACATGCCTTCTTCACAGCTGAGCCCTTGAAAAGCCATTGCATATAATTGGGCTCAACTAAGCAACAGAGGCAATCAGTGACAGGAGGAGACTGAACTCCTTTAACATGGAAAGAATTCCTTTCCTCCCTCAGAAAAGAAACACCCAGTAGGTCAAAGAGGAAGGTTTCTCTGCAGTATAGCACAGACAAGCCTGTTATACAGATGCCTGAACCACTGGAAAAAAAAAAAAAAAAAAAAAAGTCAAGCCCAGAGCCTTCATGGACACATTTTTTCTCTTTGTTTAAATAAAGGAATGAACAAATGTACATCTTTTTGTCTATGTGTATGTTTAAAAACCCTAAAACATTCAAACTAAAATCTTTGCAGGGTTAGGCTATGCCACACAAGATAACTTAGCTGGCAAACATTCTGAAAATTTTTTTACTCACTGTGAAAACTGATAAAAGTAGGTGCCCTGTTCATCTTACAGACAGACTACAAAAAATATAATCTTTTTTCTGGCTGTAAGGAAATTCCTTTTCAGATTCGGAGAGTACAAGAGACATCTGAAAGCTGGAGTTACTTAAGGGTCAAAATACAATTGCTCTTTATTTCTTATCTTTGTCCCTGCAAATAACCCAAAAACATTATTAGCAAATTACTTTCTCTTTCATATCTTTAAACTGGAGATAAGTATATGCTTCCACTAAATGACTCATAAAAATAAGCTGGCATAGCCGCTTGACTTAAAGTCAAACGTGTGACTGAGCAGCCTTCATAAAAATTACTATTTCCTTTGCATCTGTATTTTCCTTGGGCGGGCCAGAGTTTGGGCCATCGTCTGCCCTACACACCCCACGACTGCCACTTCCCCACCACTGGAAGAGGTCGGTTCCATGACACCAATCCCACTCTAGCCTTTTCTTTGGGAAGTGCAAGACAAGATATGATAATGTAACACCATGAAGAATGGGTGTCTTAAACAACTCTCCTCTATTCCAGCTGGACTTCAGCCAATTCAAATAGATGAATGAGGGCCAACAGACATATTAGTGCAACCCTGTATTTAAAGCCAAGTTATCCCCTAAATGACCCTAGAGTCAATTTATAGATGCAGAGACTAATGTGCAATAGAGTTCAGAAATACTCTAAAGCCTAGCTTTGAAAATGCCTTGACACATGCCACTGGGAGTACTCTGAGGGGGCAGAAAGAGACAAAACACATAGATGCTTATTTTACATATTTGTCCAGTGTCCTTTTTGGAGATTGTTATTTTGCTTTTTGAATTTCTTTTCGTCCCTTCGTAATTAAGAAAAAAAAATGTATATATATATATATATATATATATATAAACAATGTAAATGAAGCCTACCAAGTTTAATTCTTACTACAGTTTAAAACAATCATTAATTCCTACACACAAGTTCTCCCCTAAGGAGTTCAGTAGTTCAGCAGTACATCTCTTCCTCATCCCTACAGATGCGACACACACCCCGTTGCACAGTGCACAAGCAGTGTCCCTGTTTGCAGTGGTGAACAGAAGGCCTCTTAGTTCCCCTCGTCCTAAAGCTCTTCCTACATGAACACATCACCACCTTCCCCACTAATGATTTTCCATGCTGTGGGGTAAGTAAGGCAGAGCAAGATATTTTCAGAGCAAGTTAGTTATAAAAACAAGCTCACAAAAAAAAATTGAGTAACAAAAAAGACACGCAGATGCAGCATCAACATCTTATGTAATTTTTTTCTTTCAGTCAATTAGGATCATTGATGACATTTTTATACCTAAACTTCTTAAATACATCTTGAAACAAGTTTCTCAACTTTCTCAAACATGCAGACGATACATATAGCAAATAGCAATTAATTGTTGCAACTGAGAGGAGGGAGTTAAAAAAAATCACTATCCAGCATTAAAGTGAGTTTAGTATATTTTATGGCAATTTCAATAAGTTCAGTTACATTCCTATAAATAAATCTCATAGTTATGACAATCAGAGAGCTCTCAGTTGTCTGGTCATTAATGTCATGCTTTCTTGTAGAAGAGATCACAATTATCCACAGCTTTCTTTTCCATGTAACACCATTTCCCATATAAACATCCTGCTTTCGTGTTTTAGAGCTTGAGACTGCCACTGTGCATTACCGTGGGAGTACGAGTGACACAAACATCAACACAAGATCCCGGTGCAGTAACACAAGTGGCCAGGTATTGACTTCCATGCCACTGACTCGGGGAGTCAATAACAGTCTCCAGAGCAGTTGAATTACAAGCCAAAACCCTTCAATGATCTCTGAGTTAAATGCAAACAAGAAAGGGATGAAAGGCTATTGCGGGTGCTCCCCGAAATGTAACTGGTCAGTGTGGCAAGCAGGACCCCCTTCTTTCATTTGCTCCTTTGCACACAATTATCCTCACCTGCAGCAATAGCCAAGGATGACACCTGACCACTGGATAAATTCATACCATTCATGCCACCACATCAGTTGCACCAGACATTAAAACGAACCAACCACCCCACCAGTTTGCAGACTGAGCAGTACAAAATTCTGAAGCTGTGATATCTTCATCTACCTGTTACAGGTCATTTTTATACTGTAGGACAAGCTTTTCAAGTGCCCAAAGCAATCCATCTATCCACCTGAGAAGCTTAACTGAACAGCCTAACTTTTAGATGCAAGAATTCCAACCTCCCAGTAAGTCACTGTCAGAGAATTTCCAGAATCTTTTGCAATGGGTCTTATTTAGAATATTTATAACTATCCCTAAAAATTAAGACAGGAGCAATTTAAAACTAATGGCTGGATCTTCAACAGTAAGACAGAGGGATGTCTAGAGGCTTCAGGTTTCGGTTTCCTTACTTGAGAGAGTTAGATGGTCATGTTTTCATAAATGCTCAGCATGCACTTTGAAAAATATTAAGCCTTATCTGAGTGCTTTAACAATTAAAAAAAAGATGCATTGAAGCAAAACAAGGTCCTGCCTACTATAAATACCTTTTTTCAGTTCACCTGAGGATGGAAAATTTGTCCAGTTGCTTTGTGACAAGCACATGAATGGAGCAGACAGTCCATAGTCACATGCGGTTGAAACCTCATGGCTGCAGACATGCCAACAAAGGCAAGAGCAGTCCAAGATATCAGTTACTCAAACCAACTAAAACCATATAATAGCCAGGTATTCCTTAAAATTCTAGAATCCAGAATAAATTTTCTACTGATGGGAACTGATAACCTTCCATACTCTAGCAATCTAAACAACTGCCTGAGTGCATGGGTGATCAGTTATCTTAAGACAAAAATCATCATGCAGAGAGTGAAGAAATAATTTAAAAGACAAAAACAAAAAGAGAAAAAAATATAAAGGAAGAATATAGAAGAAAAAAGACAAATTATGGGACTACCGAAGAAAACACAGTTTTGCTGTCTTTATGGAAGACCCAGATAGCGTGGGACAATAAACAGACACTACTCAGGAATTGCGAGTTCATTTTGCCAGAGAAATGTATTGATATTTCACTTGGATCCAACCAGAAACTAAAAACTAAATGCATGCAATAATATAACAGAGCGTCTGAATATTGTTTGGGACTGTAAACTTACATATTGAAAAACTTCTGTTCAAAAACATTCCACAAAACAGAGCTGCAGCATCAAAATATGAACAGTGCATAAGATTCAACGTGAAGAAGGACAAGTCAGTGCTAATGGGAAAGAGGGACTGTACTACGGGAGCTGGCAGCCAAAATCAAAACAACCTTGCTTTCACTAGATCTCAAAGAATAATATTTAATTTAAGTACTGGCATTATAGAAAGCCACAAAAAATGAGACTCCCAGCACTGGAAGTGAAAACATATTTCATTTCCAGCCAGAATACTAGATCTGTTCCAATGCTGAGTTACTGGAAGTCTTCCATTATCTCCAGTCTTTTTTTTTTTTCATTTTATGTCCCTCTTATTTTCAAAATGAGTGAGCAGGTATTTCCCATGCAACCCCAAGAATCAGAAATACACAACATATATATTTATTTATTCATTTAAAAAATGTAAAATATTAAATTCAATTCTCTCTAAAGAATTATATTTATTATACACCACACTGCTGAAATAAATTAAGCATCATTTCAATTAATATGTTTTAATTCAATTTCTCCAGTATTTCAATACTCTTCTGGAAAAGGAAACAAAAGGAAAAATAGCTTTACAAATTCTCCAAATGCTATACCCATGCTTTAGTAAACAAATGATGCTATAATTATTATTTTTAGAATATTACTATGTTGCAAGAAAAGCACAGTAGATAGATGATTAATCTTTAATATTAGCTAGACCAGAAACACTGCTAGATGCAGTACTGTATTAGTACAAATATAAGATTTTATGTCTTCTGACAAACTTGTACTAGATTTTTATTTAAAGAAAAGGATTTGTTGATCATTCTAGGAATTCAAATCGTTCTTTAGAAAGCAAAGTGTCATTGGTGTACTTTAAGACGTTCATTAACAATTGTAAACCAGAATAATCATGGCCACAGAAGAAACCCACCAGGTTTCATTAGAGTTGCAAGTCACAAGAAATGGACTGATTCCCAATTTATTGTCTCCACAAACTTAAGGAAAAACAAAGAGCTGAAGGCATCAGTGAAACACAGTAATATGCTTCAAGCTAAGTCCTTTCAAAAGGGTATTTCTATCTAAAGTTAGAAGGAGCTAATCAGCCACAGCAAAACAAGCTGATTTTCAGGATATAAACGCACACTCTAAGCCAAGTAAGAAATAGAAAAACCCTTTTAATTTGTCCCACAAAGATATTTTCTTTATTTTTCTGGTTTGGTGAATACTAAGAGTGTGGTATCATGAGTTTCTGTTTCCACGAGTGCTGCAGTAAAGAGGCTTCCTTTAGACTAGCCACGATAAATTTTCTAGCTTACTACTGCAATAGGCTCTCCAAATGGTTTACCCAAACCCCAGGCAGGGACACCATCTGAAATGTCTCTGCAGAAGTAAGAGCAAGCGAGAGGTCCCACACTAAAGCAGTGCACTCCCCCTGCCACATCCCAGGTCACAAGTGGTGGATGTTGGCCACCCCACTCACGCAGGCTGTGCTGGCTCACCTTAGAGCTGAGGTTCACTGAAAGCTGCCCGGCAGCTGGAAGCCTGGGTGGGATTTTCTCTTGACCTTTAAAGCCAATTCCCTGCTGCACTTCCAGCTATTTACTGCTGCTGCAGGGAGGAGTGATATTTCCTTGTAAAAGTCCTTCTCCATAAGAACAGAGGTCTGCATGGTATCAACCCTCTGCTGAGAGCTGCAAACACTCATGTGTTAATTGCTTAATTGCTGCCCTGATAGTACTGGGGGGAGTTTGCCCTGAGCTAGTGTTTTATAGAATCAAGCCCAAGGGTTGCTGCAATAACTAAGAATAAAGGGAGTCCATAAATAAAGCCCTCTTCAGACAGAGCAAAGAGCTATTTAGTTCAGCCTCTCTCTGAGTGGCTAATGGAGTATATTTGAGGGGAAAAGCATAGGAACAGAAGCTTACAACACAATATATAAAACATCTTTCCCTACAACCCCTAATGCTTTCTGCAGCTTAGAAACCTCCTGAGCCAAAAGGAATAGATTCTTCTCTTTTCTTAAATCTTCCAGGTTAAAAAGCAGCCAGTAGTAGACCTGCTTTCAATAAAACCAACACACAAAGGCCCTGGGTGCTGTGAACCTGACAGCAATTTACAGCCATTTAGAACAATGAGTGAGCCTATTGCCAATACACACCAGAAGAGCATGATAAATGCAGAACAAAATTTAACATTTCAATCTAGATTATTAAAGAAAACAGTACTTCATCCATCAAATTTATATCTGTCCTATCTGTGTATTTATCAGCATAGTTCTGTGCTACATAAGAAGAACAACAAAGGCAGTGGCAGTAGCCCCATAAGCTTTGCAATAAGCTTGCACTGTGTCTATCTGTGCAGAGGTGTGCTTAGCACAGAGGAGCTTTTACTGACATGTAACTCCAGCTAGTCCTCAGCATCCATCAGCATGACAAGTTACTTCGTAAGATCAGGCTGCTCTTGTTAGTATGTATTTCCATGAGCATGAGAATTAAACAATTTCTGAAAGAACAAAATGGTTGGGGTTGGGCTTCGGGTGGGTGACAGTGCAGCCTGCTGTCCTCTCTGTTATATGGTACACTCTGTGATGTGTGCTTGGCTCCCTGCAATGCACTGATATGCATATTAAGTTCACTATTTTTTTACTAAGAATAATTTACAGGCACTGTATTATGTCCTATTAGAAAGAAAAGCCATTGTATTTAAACATGAATATGCTAGGGAGTTCATTTTAAATTCCCTTACTGTACACATCACATGATATTTTTTCAATTAAACTGATTCAGTATTGGAACAGGGCATAACTATGTTTCCTTGAGTACTCTCACAGGCAGTTGAACATCTGGAGATAAAAAAGCAACAATAGAAGAGTTGCCATACAGTTTCTTCATATCAAGCTGAACAAAATTCCATAGTCCCTACATGCTGCTTGAAAGTAGGTATCAAATATCTCTGAGAAAAGGAGCCATAGGATGTGAGACTATGAAGATAGAGCAAAGGGTTATGAAAATGTGTAAATAGGTTCAAAAGGAAATTCTAAAGCACCATTGTTGTCATCTGCAAGATGTGTTTCTTTTCTGGTTCCAGCCTCCATTGCTTTTAGTGTAAAGTGTATGTAGCATTTTTGCTACTACTTACACTGTGTGCATCTCAAGGGTTTGCTTATTCTTAATTAAAATTAGATTAATGAAGTTTACCCTCAGAATTTTTAGTGTCTTCTGAAAGCCACTGTTTCCAGCAAGAGGCCTACACCAAGACAGAATTTGGAAAAAGCATAAGGAGTATAGGGAAGCAGGGACAAAGAAAATAAAAAAGGAACTATCTGAATAAGCTTCATGTCCTACCAGCTTAAAGACAATGAAGCAGTTTTCACTTATTGCTATGGTCCACAGGCACTCCCCAAAGCTGTAACTTACATTCATTTTTTTACATGTTTTAGACCCAAAGTAATTCTGCCTCAAACACTGTTGACTTGTACAAGTTGGTCCTGGTCAGCACGGCACAGAGGGTCTCAGTGACCTTGGCTGAATTGTAACGGGGAAGTTTTACACTGGTGAGTTGTTTTGGAAGGAAATAGAAGCCATGAGTTAGCATTTTTTGCACTGTCAAACACCTTTCTATCCTTTCTCATCTCTCTCACTTTTAACAGGGGTGGTTAGAATAATCATACTTACAGCTGTTACTTCCTATGCCCTTATCTTTACGTAGGTTCCTGTATATAAATGTAAATAAACATGAGGTCTGCTCTTACCTGAGATGGCCTTGGAGCTCTTTTCAAAATCAAAATAGTGTTTGAAATTCAGCTTTTACTTTTTTTTTTAAATTTCCTTCAGAATCAGTATCCACTTTTGACATATCCAATACATTTTATTACACTGTCTCATTGGACATTAATGAATTTTCAGGAAGGAACCATGTAAGGACTGTAATGATTAGTGTTATTTAAGGGAAGATTCATTCAAAAATAGGCTAATGATGTAGCCAAGTTTATTCAGGTGTCAGTGGCCAAATGAGACATAAAACCTCTGAGCCCTAACTCACAGATGATCACTCAGATCAACAGCTCCTTGGTGCTGTTTCAGAAATACCTTTTTACACCTTTTCTGAAATACATTTAGCATCCAGATAATTAAATTAAGCACTTTCATGCTAGTTTCACCTAGATATTTTACTTTCAAGATTCAAGCCAAGCAGTTACCCATCTCTTCCAAACGTGTATCTGAAGATGCATTAGCAGAAAATCATTAAATCAAGCAGCAACAGAAAGATACAAATGCTGAAGTGAACAGCAGTTTGCAATTGTTTCCATATATCCAAATGTTTTCTATGCCTCATACACTGACACTAATTGGGACAAAATGTTGAGAGTGTCTGGCCAAATTCTGCTGTGACAGGAAGTGAAATGGTTTGCACCTCTTTGTCAAAGCCAAACTCACTTTTGACTGAGGACTGACACTGTGCCTTTGTATCATTAACAGTTAAGAGTTTCAAACACCCTATTCCTGGACATATTATATTATACTACACATTATATTGCATTATATTATATATGATATTACAGACATGGCTAGAGCCCCACATTTACAAAGGTAGGCAGTGTAAAATAAGGTTACACCCCCTTGCCACTACAGCAGCCTTTGGGAATGCAGAGACCCCACGATGGAGAAAGCAAATAAGTGTTAAACAAGGTGTACCCAGGGACCAGGGCTGTGGTGTGGTCAGTTCCTCCAGTAGATGGACTGTTGATGCTATGTCATTCATGAAAGAAAGGTGTTGTTTTGGCCAGCTGTGTTACTCCACTTGCACTTCAGATGCTGCAGCCTTGAAACGCAGCTAGCCCACTGGGTATGAAAATACAGTGCTTGGTACAGCTTATTATTTTAATTTAAATGGCCTCAGGGGATGAATTATCACTCTGGATAGAAATACCAGGGCTAATGAGAGCAAATGGCTTGGTCTTCCTAAAGTTCTTCTGCAGGTGGGGTACAGTTTCCACCCTTGGATTGCCAGGATAGGACTGAGGGCTCTGGATCCAAGACTCGGGGCAATGCCCACAGTCCATATGTATAGATGGATGACAGGAGGATTTGGCTCAGTCCTATTTCATAACAACTCTTGGTTCACATGGACTTTTCAGCAGTGTTATCCTTAGTCCCCAAGAATAAGAAGCCTGTGGGAGTGCAGAGGAAATATACACGTTCTTCCCAGACCTCTCTTGGACAGAGCCCAAATTCCTCAGTGTAGGAGGGCTATGAGGTTAAGATTTTGGAAAAAGGTTCTGACAGACACAGCCAGTTGGAAAGAGAGTGATCCACATGCACAGTTCCTTCCAAAGATGAATCAGGATGAAATGATTTTACATGTTTTTTCATTGTCCTTCCCACCTTGTAAACATTCCTAAAGCCTGTCTGTAACCCCTACATAAAGAAGTGCTAATATCCATATGTCAGTACTGGAAATGGTTTTTCCCACACCTAAAGAGCCAAGTTCATCCCATATGTAATTCCCCTCATTTTAGTAGCATTGCAGGAGGAAGGATACTGTCCCAGTAAGTCCACCCAAAAGCTGCAGATCCTGCTGAAAACAGCTGTCTACCTTGTGAAAGGGATGAATCCCCACAGACCTCAGTTGCTCAGGCCTTTGCAATAGATTCCTCCTCACTTCTGTGTGCAATTCTGCCTGCAAATCTCTGAATTGTCTGGACACCAGCTGCTTCAAAAGCTTAAAAGCCTCATTATAAGAGATAAGGACAGAAGAGCAGCCCTTGGTCTCAGTTCCTAAACTATGTCCATTGAATGTGTATCTGTGCTGTAGTTGTACTTTGTTTATCCTACTGCAAGGCATTTCTTGATTAGTTACAATATCCAGGAAGAACTGTTATTCTTTCTGGTACATTTCTTGATTTTCAGAAAGGAGCAATGAGTATTCACCCTTCCTTGCTCTGACAGTTACACACTGGATCCAGGATGTAGGTCAGGGTGAACCAATGCACCTAGAGGTATTAAATTGCTTCAGTGTCTGGCCAGTAAATCTTGATCCTGTGGTCAGGAAAAGCTGAATGCCAGCTTTGCAGTAAAAATGGACCAGCAGGGAGTTTGAGAGAAGCTAAGGGGAAAATTTTCATAGCATCATGAGGGAATGTTATTTAACAAATTCTCTTCTATTACAATGATTCCTTGACCCTGGTGATGCCTTCCAGTCTTATGTTGCTATAAATACCTTGCCTGAGAACTAATTCCTCTTGACAAGCTGACAGAGCTTCAGCACACAATAGAGCATGTCACCAGTTACTTTATCTTATGGCTAACATTAGCATTTGATTTTTGTTTTCTGCTACTGTTATTCTGGGCAGCAAGGTACTGTTTTTAATATTACCTGTTAAGAATTGTACACTCTGAGTAAATATACTTGCAACTTCAACAACAGACGCTCTAAATTAAAAGATCTGAAAGTAACATTCCTATGCTTTAAGCAAATAGTCTGTTCTAGGTATCTAAATTATAAATGTAATTATAAATAAGTACAAATTCCACTTAAAATAATCTGCTTGGGACAGAAGTTCACCCTTACAAGAATTGTAACATCAGACATCACAATTAATCTTACCTAAAAAAACAGTAGAGGAATGGTCTTCAGAATTAATGTAGATTGGTCATTTTAATCACACTAGAGCTTCATAGAATTTGCTTTTGTGATGGAATAAAACATGAGACAACATAGCTGTATGAAAATTATTTTCATGAGCTGTGCTGAGAAAGAGATAAACAAGAAAAATCTGTCACTCTCTTGGATATTGAAATATATATATACACACAAACCTATTGCTATTTCCTGGCAGGGAACGTGAGGAGGGAGAAACAGAGAAGTTAAGGTGAAACTATCTATAACTAATTTTCCTGCGCCCAGATAGGATCATGAAGAAAAGTCATTTTTGCAGCCAGCCTCTCTCATCCTGCTCAACAAGTAACACCTTACTTTCTTCCAGTCTGTTGCATTGTACTCTGTGTGGTGTGAGATTAGGGCTTCTTCAAGATGTTCTTTGTCCTTCCCATTTTTCCTAATGCAACAAGGCAGGGGGTTGTCAGGATTTTACCAGGCAATAATACAACTGTTTTTTTTTTTTTTTTTAGTCTAGATACATAAATGCCTCCTTCTCTGCATGTTGTGAGACAAATCCCTTAGCAAAAACTTCATTTCATTTTTCTTTGCTTTAGCTTTCTCAAAAGGTATCCCTGAGCACCTAAAATCCTAATCCAAAGGTCACCTCTTGTAATTTAGGCATCTAATTTTTTTCTGTAATTAATGCACCCTTACCATCATATCTCACCTACCACACACTTGTCTCAGGATCATCCTCCTCGGCATGTTTAATCTAATTCTAAGACAAATGAGTTAAGTAAGTGGACTGCAGAGTAAAAGAAGGTGACCAGTACAGATTAGATGTTTGACTTTTAGACAACTAAAATGAAAAAATATCAATACCAAGCTTTGTTCCATTTGTTTCTGTAAGTCTTCACATGATTATCTATATGAGGTATTTTAGATTCCAAAATTAACGATCTTTTTCAGCCCAGAATATACAGATGACAGCAGAAGACATGTTCCTTTGTGTGTGTCACCAATGATTCCTTCCAATCAATTTCAGTCATTTGTTCCAAATTAGTAGTTTTGCTCTAGACTTGCTCTACAGCCAATGAAGAAAGGCAAGTACCTTAAGAGCAAAGTCTCTGGGTGTGCCTGCCTTTCTCCAGTGACAACAGAGGAAGACTGAAGCTTCTACAGTCCCACCTTATGTACTTCAGTTCAATGATGGGATGAATCCAAGTACGGAGGCTGCAGTGCTGGGGCTTGTAGTAAATTTGAACTCCATGTTAAAATCTCACAAATATCATATAAATCATATGTGTCAGCTGTGTTTGTGTGGGGGTACGCGTGCTTCATGTATGCCTGCACAGTTTTTGTATGCTTCTACTAGAAAAAATAAAACAACATGGTAACATTGCCTGTGAAATAGTGAAGCCAGTTTTCAGAAAGATGTGGAAAACCTTTGCATGCAGACCTCAGCTTAAATTATTTCTTAGAAGTGAGCTTTATCCAGTTGTACAAAATGGAATAATATTTTGAGAGCAAATCAAATGTAATATTTTATTTTATGGTTAAGTATAATTACATGGTGAGACCATTTGACTCGATAATAACAGTAACAATAACCACAGGTACAATAGCAATAATAATAATAATAATAATAATAAATAAAGCAGCCCCTGATAAGATTTATTGCCAAGACTAATATTGTCAGTGACATCCAGATCAGCAATTGTTACAAGCAGTGGACACAAAATGAAGTTGTCTGGTTTTGACAACAAAATATTCTGCATTTAGCAAAGGCATATGTTTCAAACTCAAATGACTTCACTTCAAATTAAAGCAAAAAATGTTTTGAAGTGTCGTCATTTGATAATCATTTACTTTAAAATAAGCAACAGATTTCTATCTAATGGGATCCACATCTTTAACAAGTGAAGCAACATTGTGACAAACAAAAAACAACCTGCTCTAAAACATAATTCCAAAATAAATTACATCTCGCTGTTTTGTTGTTGTTGTGCTCTGTTTTCCTTTTTTGGCCGCCTGTAGAGCTCCCACAATTTTTTCATTGCTACAATGACAAATGCTATGAGAAAAGACCTGGGCCACTGCCAGAAATCTACTCTAGACTTCAGTATATGTTTCTGCTTTCAAGAGTCAATTGTTTTCCTTCTCTCCCAGGGGTCACTTGCTACCTTATTACCAGAAAGAATGACCCCTTGACAGCACAATTGAGATCCAGAAACTCAACAAAACCGTAACCCCTCCAGTGGCATCAGAATTGTAATCAACAGCCGTGGGTCTGGAAGACAAATGTACTTGTATATAAGGCCACCATCTTAGAAAGTGGCTTCTCTACTTGCAAAGAAACCTATCTCTATTTGGTTTCTTTTGATATTTTTATTACCCCTTTCTTGTAACCTTTTCATTGCTAGTGCTCTCAAGGCAGGAGTGTTTTCACAGTGTTGGAATTACCTGTGCTCATTTTACACAGTTTGTGTCTATTCCTTCTCTTGCAATCTGTGCTGTGAAGCACATGACTTAGAGATGGGAGCCCCCAGTCACTATGGATTTCTTCTCTTATTCAGCTTAATTCACTAGCAGAATAGTTGTTCCTTCAATACCCTTATTGCCACATAAGAAACACGAGTACAGAATCTCCAGCCTTGAAGCCACAGAGAAGAATGAGCTTGAAATATTAAGGAGAACTTTACAGAAAGTATACCTTGCCCTTGCAAGGGCATGCACTGAAATAGTGCTATACAATAATATTTCTCAAATACAGTTATTACTGAAAGTAATAAACTTATTTGCTGGATCTTTTTGCATACCCAAGATCTGCAAAACCTAGGTTGCTTCAGATAAATACAAGAAAATATATTCTGCAGCACAAGACCCTTGACTAGTTATTATATTGTACATGTGGAACCCCAACCTGGAGTCATCAGGTTGCCAAAAACTTCTGCTCTAAATTGCCTAAAGGGCTTTTTTGAAAATGTTAGCAAACTTTCAGAAAATCTCAGTGTGAATTAAAGCTTTAAATGTTTCTTATTCTGGTGATTTTATTACCAGAATTACTTGACATGTGTGCTAGAAAGAATTTTTTTAAGACCATCCAACCACATGGTAGAAAACAAGGTACCCATGAATGAAAGCACTGCTCCCAGATGCTCTGCCATCTGACTATCATTACACAGATACTGGGAAATAGTTCAGATAATTGTAGGAGAAAGTTCCTCAAGACACACAAGGATAAAAAGATCTAAAAAACAGACAAAAGCCGAGAGCGTGGCAAAACTCAAGTGTACAAAATCCCTGCCTTTAGCGGAGATTTGGGTGAATGCAGAAATTTTCAGAGACAGGAGTCTTCAAACAGCATCATGGCCTGAGGTGCAAAAAGCCCAGCAACAGAGTTCTGCTGAGCATGCGCTGGGAAGAAAGCATGAGGTCAAAAAAGAAATGGAGTTGTTACCTTTCTCAGACATAAGTCATCACATTTTACAAACAACAAAATAAAGGTATTAGACCCCTAAGTGATCCCTGGATGGAGCAGCAGATGGCCAGCCTGGCACCTTCAGAAGAGAAGTATCACAAATAGCAAGAACGTGGTTTTTCCTACACTGTCCTACCAACGAGATGTCACCATAATGCAGAGAAGATGCCAAGTCCTTGCCCAGCTTTCTCTGCTGAGGCACAGCAGTCCTGCTACAGACAGGCAAGAGGGAGGAGGCTGTGAAAATGGCTCTTCTGCCCCAAAAACCAGGCTGTGGTCTCTGGTAAGAGCAGACAAAGTAATGTTTTGAGTTTTATGTTGCTGCCTCACAGTAAGCTCTATGTGACTGAGCTCTTCTCCTGTCAACAGTCACACCGTTGACAAGGCAGAGTTGTCTTCTCTGGCAAACAGACAGGCAGAGTTGCTTCACACCTGTGTTTTACTTCTGCAAATCAAAGGGCAGGATTGAGGCCCTAATTAATAACCAAGAGGGGAAAATTGACAAGAGCGTCTTTTGGCACTAGTATCGAAAAACATATGGCCTCTTATTTTCTTACATATTAGGTCACATCATTTTAATTTCTATCCAAAAGCCCAGAAGCAAGTTACATGGATTCTCTGCACATTGTTTAAGTACCATACATTAAAAATAACATGCTGAAATAATGCTGTCAAAGTATGAGACCTACCTGACTGATGGAATATTCTTCTATAAAGAGCAGCTCTAAGCTTCCCTTAAACAGAATGAAGGAAAATCTGAAGATAATAATGAATAAGAAAGCAGCTTCTTCTGCCAGACCCATCAAGTTAAATGGCTCTTTGTATTGTTCAAAATGTGTACAATATTGTGTTCTGTGGCAGAGGGTAAAGAGAGGGAACTTCCAGAGATGTTTTGATGAAACAACAAATAAAAATAATATTTTGACAGAGAGAGCTCATCCTATTAAAAAAAAAAAAAAAAAAAAAAAAAAGTCATTTCTCTGACTTAAACAGGAGTTACTTTATTGAGGTTGCACATGGAGCCTCACAGTAATACTTAAAGGAAATGTGCCATTGGCAACAGAACATGCAGAATGACTGAAGACCCTGAGTGCTTGGCATCGTTTGAGCTTAGTTTTAAATACCTATGACAGACATTTTTGGAATATATCTCCTGAAAGTAACAACAAGGATTTACTTCAGCAGTAGCTTGTGCATGCTGATAGGCTGAATCGGTGCTCATATACCAATACAAAACATGCAAAGTTGGGGGGGTTATTTCTTATGCCAGTATTGGAATTTATTTGCCCTCCTGATGAAATGTTTACCTCACTCTGCCTCATCAATATTAACCTCACAGATAAACAGATCTTCATATTGACAGAATAGAGAAGTCAATATCACCTTATTATTATTTAATAAGTATTTCATTGTCAGTAAGTGAGTGAGAACAAACATCTGTGCAGTATAATGGCAGGCACTTTAATTTTGCAAGGTTACTGTCTTGCATGTTTGACACAAGAAAGCCAACTCACAGTAAAAATCCCCCAGTAATATCAGTGTATAAAATGACGACATGTTGAAGGACATTTAAATTGAAGAAAACAGGGGTTTTTTTAGTCCCAGTTTTGATATACAAATGTTGGATGTGTTTTACTGTGGCTTCTGACTATGATTGATAGGAGATGCATCAATTTCAAGGTTTGTGAATTTAAGTAAATTGTTGTCAGTGGTATCACTTCTTCTTTTTTGTATTTTTTTTTCAAATTATCTCCTTACAGAGAATAGAGTACTACAAATTGAGACAGGATACACATAAAGCATCAATTTAACTTGAATATCCACTTACAATAGTAAAAAGAAAATAGTTGTGATAAGAATGTGAGTACATCAGAGTTGTTCAGAAAACTCCAGAGTATTTAAAAAAAAACATTGTTTATGGTTTTTCTTCTAAATAGTTTTTGCTGCTTCAATTTGGAAAATACTTTTCTTGCATTTCCTTTCAAAGGAAAAATATAATATTTACTTTAAAAAAATAAAAGTAGTAGGAGTAGATCTTAGATATTCTTTTATCTTTGTCCTCAGAATGTAATTCCATTAATTATACATTAGAAAAAAATACTCTTATACATGAGGAAAAAATATAATCGAAATTGTATCAACTCTTTGCAACCTGTGGGGAGTTTATGTACCCTTCTTCCCTTCATACTAATGCTTTACTTGACTAAAAACCCTGAAAAGTTTTCTTTAAAATTGTGCTTAAGCATCATACAGCAAAGCTTGCTATGGATCCAATGCTTTCAGAAATTAGCTGTGTCTGATTATAAACTAGTTTTCCCTAGGTTGCTTCTTATCTGATGATGTCTGACTCAGGATGTGGTGAAATGCACAGATATTTTTTATTATGTTTCCCAACACATGGTCATGACCCGTTTCCATGTATAAGTGTGTTGTGTCTATGTATCTACATGCCTGTCTATGTGCATAGAGCAATGTATATGCTGTTTGTGTGTGGGTCTGGTTTTAACATCAGATTCTGTAAATGAATAAAGATACTATCTTCATTTTACTGTTCTCTAAAGGGGCAACATGGAATGGATTCTGTAAATCTAACTATACATGTTGCTGATTAAAAGCTGATGGTAACAATTAATATACAAGGGGACAGACTAGTTTTTCTTCTAACATTTTTTTGAGAGAAAAAAATGAAAATTAGACAGAAAAGACCATTTCCAGATGTGACTGTATAGGGCTTGATTTGAAGCACTTTTGTTATCTACTTAATAATGCATATAAGAATGCTGATGTGAAATGTTTGTTAAAACTCTATCCTAGGAGATATTTGTGCTTATGAATTGATTCCTTATCCATATTTTATGGAGAAGTAGCTCGGCACTGGATTACAGCACATTATTTTCCAAACTCCTTATTAGACTCTGCATATCTCTCTACTGTGCCTCCAGGCTTAAACTAAAAACAAACTTAAGAAAAATTTAAAGAGACAACATTCAGAAACTTATGTTTTTACAAAGCTTCTGAAAGTTCATAATTATTTTTGTCCCTAATAGGCCTGCCTTTGAAATAATTTGATGGCTAGGTTTGTAAATTCGCTTGGAAAGATCTGGCATTCCACAGTCATTAAGGGGAGTATATATCACAAAAATGGTTTTGCATATAAATAATGGTATACAGGATTTGGCTTAAATTGTCTGCTTTCATTTGATATTTTTTTCTGAGATAATTTGGAGGGAAGCAGGAAGATCAAATTGAACACAATTTGGAAATGAAACTTGGATAATTGAGCTAAGTAGGTTGAACTTGCCAGTCACCTGTGACCTCTTCCTAGTGACACATCGTTTCAAACAGCTGAAACAGGGCCTGCATCGAACCGCACCAAATAAATACAGCGAGTGGAGTTTCAGCCTGGACCCATGTCATCCCTCGTTGTCTGCTTCATTTTTATTGAAGATGGAGGGACTCGAGCACCACTGCTTCGGGAAGGTGTTTGGCCACCGGCTGTGTTCAGGGTAGAGGGAGGAGGATGGGCACTCTGCGAGGGCCACCGTGCAGGGTGGTGGGGGAACAGAGCAGCACTGGACCTGTAAGAGGTGAGAAATTGGAGCTCCACAAGCAAACGAGCTCACCCGTGATACGATCTCCTTTATATACTGCTGCAACCGAAAGTTTGCGATCGTCCCTGTGTGGGAACCTAATATTTTGCTGTTCATTTTGAAGCGATTATTCAAAACACCTTGGCAGCTGAACCCTCCCTGCTTTCAGGATAATTATTTCTAATAGTGATTGGCAATAACAGTAATTGCCATATTCAGCCAGCACCCAGCTGTAACGATTTTTCTTTATTATTATTATTTGGGTTAACAATCGCCACTGACAACAATGTCTCCCGACCCTCTTCTGCCTCCCTCAAATACACAGGGAAATGAGTACCGATGCCCTGCAGCAGCCGTCGGGTGGGCCGCTTCCCCCTCCTCGCGGCTCTCTGGGGACAGGGGACGCGCAGAGGGTGGCTGTCCGATGGGGGGCTGGTGTGGAGGATCGGGGGCGACCCGGGCTGCCGCAGCCTTCCCCCAGCAGCACCGCCCGGCCTCCCCCTCTCCGACGGAGCAGGGGCTGCAGCCGCGGCTGTAAACGAGCCTCTTAATAAACCTCCGGGTCGATGATGCATCGCTCGCTAGTGAATCTTCGCGGGTTTATTTATTTTAACTAAATCGCCCAAATGGATCGCAGCTCTGTGTTGACTCTGGCGAGAGGCGAGGCGGGGAGCCGGGGGGGCGGCGGAGCTGACAGGTCGCCCGGGGGTTGCGGCGTTTTGTGCGTGCAGGGACTCTGCAACTGCCCGCCGCCCCTCCGGGAAAGGCTCCTCCGCCACGGTGACCGCCCCCCTCCCCTTCCTCTTCCTCCTCCTTCCCCCAGCTCGGCCGCAGGCGCCCTTGTAAGGAAGAACCGAGCCCAGGCACCCCCCGGCCAGGGGGCTAGGTCCGGCAGCCGGGGAAGGAGTGGGGGCGAGGGAGGAAAAGCAAAGGATGAATGTTTCAAACAGGGGCAAAAGCCGGCCGGTTAGAGGCTTCCTCAAGATGACTAGAGAGAGGTGAGGGTCAGAGCTCTCCCCGCCGGCCCAGAGGGGCGAGAGGTTCCCGGGGGGGATCCCCCTCTGCTCCAGGGACAGCCGGGCAGGGAGCGGCGGCCGGCCACCCCCTCGTGCGGCGCCGATGGCACAGCTAGCCCAGCGCTTCTCCTGCCCGCCGAACTTCACGGCATTTCTCGTGTTTATTCACGCTAACATCAGAGTGGAAGTTTGGGCCGCGGCGATGCGGGAGGCTGGGCGCGTCCCCCGAGCCCGCTGGTGCCGCACGGCCACCGCGCCCGGCGTGCCAGGAGCGATGCTCGCCTGCCGAGCGCCCCAAGTCCTTGGGTGCCTTGCAGGTAAACGCAGCAAACTCCTCGGGGGCAACAGCAGCCTCTGGTTTTTAAAACCGCACGCAGAAGTTACAGACCAGCGTCAGCCGGAGCGGTGTCACTGGCCTCCCCCGATGGGCGCCGTGCCTGCTCTTTGTCACCCCTGGGGCATCCCCGCAGCCTCAGCCCGGTCCCGGCGGACGACAGCCCCCTCCCCGCGGCCGCCGCGCTCCGCTGGCAGTGGGGGAGGCCGCGGCCGGGCCCCGCCGCGCTGCTGCCGGGGGGTGCCGGGCCACGGGCGGGATGGGACGGACCGCTGCCAGCCCCCCTTCCTCCGGGAACGCTGCTCCCTGACGTCAGATGTTTGCTCAGGCTTTTGTTCAGTTAAAAATAGTTTCACGCAGCAGCTTACCTGCCGTGGGTGGCGGCTGACCGTGGGCTGCGCCAGGGAAGCGTTTTCTGGCAGAAACAATTATTTCTTTCGCCCTCGGATCTTTGATCTCCGCACGCAAATTAATTATAGTAGTATGCAGGAAACTGGCTCGCAGTCTTCTAAACCCAGCATTTTGCTGCCTGAAACACATGAAAAGGGAAAGTTTCTTTGCAATCTAGCTGTAACAGAGCTACGTTACCAAAGCTAGGTATTTTTTACTGCGACCCATTGATTTGTATGGGCTCTCAAATGTTATCATCACTCCAGTAGCCTTTATTTTTTTTATTTTTTGCCTTTGCGTCTCATTCATGGCCGTTATGGTGTTGTACTTGCAATTGCACATTATTGTAGTAAAATAATTGCTTTATAGCAGAATACTTGCAGCAGACATTTATTATTCTTCTCCTGGTTCTATGGAGTTATTAGAAAGTAATGGGTGCCAAGACAATCAAGGGATATTTCCTAATTAAAGAGGAAAAATGGAACTGTCACAATTTTCCACTGTTTGTGAGCCAGTTCACGCGCTCAGATCACACATATTTGTACATCACAAACACAGGCGTAGGTACTGTATGGCTGTAGTGCTCTCACACAGTTAGTTCCTATTTCTTGCAGAGGTTAAAGAATAACTTGAAATCGAAGACAAATGAATTGACAGGAAAATGTATCACTTTTTTTCCGCTTTAATTTCTTCCCACATTATAATGAATCTCTGAGCCTTTAGCTAGGTGGGCAATTAACCACCCAGTGCCCGCTGCCCTGTAACAATCACCCCGCTGTATAGCTTATGAGGCTGAAGTTTTTTAACAGCTCCATATCCTTATTTTATTATTGTGTACGTGTAGGATACGTAATCTCCCACACGTGTAGATCTATGGGATCTATACAGCAGATGTATAATTTTATAGTTTATCTTAGCCCAACTGCTCCTGGGTGACAAATCTGTCTGTCGCAGAGAGCACCGTCCTCATTTCAATACTATTTCGTTCTGGGAGCGCGCACGGTAATTCTTTACATCGAAATTGCTTCCCCTCTGGTTCCTATATTTTAATTTAGTAAAGGACTGATTAGCTGTGGCTTTAAAAGGGCCAGGTCTGCGCTGGCTAACAGCGTCACCTCTCACCTCTCCGCAGCCCCGGGCTGGGGTCACTGCGGGGCCGCGGCGGGGGAGTTGGCAGCGCTGCTCCGGCTGCCGCTCCCGCCGCGCCTACCTGCGCGCCCCGCTCCGCGCCGCGCAGCGCCCCGAGCCGCTGCCGAGCCGCCTCTGGGAGCGAATCCCCCGTCCCCCCCGCCCAAGGGGGAAGAGCAGCCCGCCCGCCTCTGCCTCTGGTACACCGCTGCTGGCATGAATCACCGCGGAGACAACGGGAAGATGCCGCTCTGCTAGGCGAAAATAATTGTTTGGTTTATTTTAATTCGCAACGACCTGGTTTAAGGGCACCCTTTCCTCTGACTTGCAGGGAGGGGAGGAGGAGGGCCCGCCGGGCTGCATCGTCCTCTTTAAAGGCTTCGTGTAAACTTCCACATTTTGAAAGAATAACTTCAAAAACCTGTGTTTGATTGTACTCAGGCGTGTGCCCATCTCACATCGATTGGTGGATCCATTGAAGGTGTAAAGATCCGTTGATAACATGCAGGTCGAGTGTCCCTAAATCAGCAGATTCTCCCTTCTCTGACAAATCCTGGAATTAGTTTAAGGAGGGAAAAATATTATTTTTCATCTGTAAAATGTATTTCAAAGAGGGATGGTATTCTAACAGGAGAGACTACAATAAAAATCAGAATCGCTTCTAGAAAGGTTTCGCTCTGAGCAAATGTTTCGAGTATGTCAGATCCTCATAAAACTACGCTATAGACTTTATTCTGACGATTACTGGAAAACAGGCAATGCATACAAAATACGAGGAAGAAAGTGTCGAAATCAATTTTTTTCTACCTATGAACAGCGAAAGGTGCAAGTACATTTTAAATACTTTAGGTCTTTATCAAACGATAGATGCAGATAAAGGCAAATACCGAATATTCAGGAAAACACAAATAATTTTAAGAAGTTACCTTTTTTTGTTTGTTTTTTTGAGTGTAGCGGTGCATTTACAGAACTGGTGCGGAGTCATCACTTTGTTTATTTTTCTAACGTCTACCCAAATTCCAGCAATCCGCAGAGCAGTAACAGCTTTTTCCATGTGTTTATCATCGAGGTTGCAACAGGATTCGCCTCAATTGTTCTGCCTTTCTTGTGTTTTCCTTTCTTCCCCTTTCTGCATTTCCCAGATACATTCGCTTTTGTTGCAAAAATAAACAGCGGAGTTTTTAACAGCAATTTGAGATGATAATGGTTACTGATCCCATTATTTCCATCATAATCTTCAAGTGGTTTAAGATTAATGATAGGAGGTGTTTTAGCAAGGAGTGTGGGGTTTCTTCTCCAAAGACCATCGCTCTGATAATTTACTTAAGATGTTGACAAGACTGTCAGTAAGGCTAATTTTTTATTAAGCTGCGCTGTAGCAACTGTAGTAATCATTTGTTGTTATTTAAGCACATTGTATTTTTGAATGCCCGGTTATAAATATTGTTATTTGCTCTCTGCCTGATGGATTTGCAATAGAGATTATTCCCCTTGCCTTTGTTTCAAGAAAGGTGTCTTCTGGTATTCTGATAAATATTCTCTTCCACCCTCCCCCATCTCCTTTCACCCACATTTTCAAAAAGAAAACAAATTTGAGCAACTACTGTCTTGGTCCAGCAATGTCTTCTGCACAACATTGTTTTGGCTGGACTCTATCTAGGCACATCCTTGAATCAACGGGACAAGATGCAGGTTTGAGTGCTGGGTTTGTGTGTGTGGGGGGGGTTTTGTTTGTTTTTTTTTTCTTTTTTTTTTTTTTTTTTTAATTGGGCAAAATTACCTTTCAAACAGCAAATATATAACTGTTGTACCCCAGGGTACGAAGGGGCTGGGGTGCCTGCTTAAGCGAGGGCAGTTTGGGATGTATTGGCGGCTCCCTAGCGGAGTTCTGCCGTGTCTGACCCCCCGCGCCTCCCGGCCGGAGCGGCTCCCCCCGGCAGGCCGGGCCCCGCGGCGGCGGCGCTCCCCGGCCAGCGCTCGCTCCGCCGGGCCGGGCTGTCCGCACGCCGGCCGCTTCCCCCGCTGCTCCCGGGGCAGCGGGCAGCAGAGCCCCTCGGAGGAGCCCATGCCGGGCTCGCTGTGGGCACGGCGGGCTGGCACGCGTGGGTGCGCGTAGGGCAGCGGAGGCGGGCGCGAAGCAGCCCGCTCGCTCAGAGAGGAAAAGTCTGGGGTGAAATCGTAACAGACCGGTCGATTTTACCCTGCTGTTGTGCTTTCAATAAACATGAAGCCGTGGCCTCACCTAGCAATCACGGGGGCCCTGTGACACCCGTCGGGCAGTGCTTTATTGCCTTTTTCCCCCGCGCCTGCGGCCAGGAGCGCAGAGGGGCCACGCGGGCAGCCAAATTGGGGTGGCGGCCCCTGAGCACCTCCACGCTGCCGCCGGGCCCGGGGGCGGGCAGAGGCGCGCAGGGTGAACGGCGGGGGCTGCAAAAGCACGTGCCGCCCCCTTATCGGCCGCCCCTCTCCGCTATCGGCAGCTCTGCGCCCGCACAGAGAGCAGAAGGGCAGCCTCGCAAACAGTTTGTGTTAGGAGCCCCCGGCCGAAAGGGAGGCGCGGGGCAAGGGGCACCCTCTCTCCGCCTGCGGGCCCCTGCGCCGCGCCTTCCTCGCCCCGGCGCGCAGGGAAGCGCGCAGCGCGGGCGGAGCGCGCCGCCGCGGAGGCGCCGGGCGCGGGCAGCAGGGGGCGCTCCGAGGTTGCGCCTGGGAGCCCGCGCTGCCGCGCCGCGCGCCGCACACGGACACGCACACGGACACACCGGGGACACACGGACACGCACACGGACACACCGGGGACACGCGGACACGCACACGGACACACCGGGGACACACTCATGGGGCACGCGCGGCCGTGGGGCACACACGCGTGTGCGCACACACGCGTATACACGGCGCACGCCCGCGTGGAGGCAGGCACGCGCGCACACGCGTGTGCGCGCACACACGCGGGGACAGCCAGGTGTGCGCGGAGCTGGGCGCGCCGCGCGGGTGTCGCCGTGCCGCTCGCCGTGCGTGCGCGTGTGCGTAGCGTACATTACGCAACTTATTAAACACGACGATGAATTGTCAACATTTTTTTCGCATGTTAGTTCCGCTGATCCGGGCAGGATTTATTTTCAGGTCTCAGGTCCCGGAGCTATAATGCGTGATTTCTTTGCCTTAAATAAAATTGGTCAAATGTTGACAACCTTTAAGCCAATCTAACACTCAAGATTACTGATGGGAAACTAATGAGAAAATATCAGATCGTCCGGCCTGGGGGCTCCTAATTAAATCTTAGCTGATTGAAAAATAAAAGCGGGTTCGGGGGCGTGGGGGAGGAGGGAAGAAGCTCCAGGCTGAACTTTAGCTCTCATTTTACGTGATATTTCCCCAGCCCATCTCTCCCTCTGCTCTTTCCCCCTCCCTCCCTCCCGCTGTAAAAACTCTAATATTATTTCGCTGGTTATTTCGAGAGATCCGAATGCGGCTATCATTCCTTGCCCGGTAAACATTAAGGCCTTTAAGCAACGTGATTTAACTAATTAGAAAATTTACATCATTAAGTCTCAGGGAGAGAAAAAAGGAGAAACAAATCTGTCAGTCATTTTAAAAGAGACAGGCCCTATTGAAGTGTGAAGAAATCGGCTCTAATTCAAAAAGGCAATCGGGCAGAAAAAGCCCTCAACATTACCCTGCTAGTTATTAATCAGAAGGGGCTTCCCCCTCTTTCCTTCCCTGTAATGGCAAGAGCTGAAGCACATCGTTAGTTTCTCCTAAAGCTACCGCACAGTTTCCATTCAGCTTTTTTGCCACTGGTCCATGTCCCATATTAATAGCGAGTATTTGTCCATTCAAGGCTCATAGATTTGAAAATGTTTCCGAATTGGAGAACCGAAATAAAATAAAATAAAATAAAATAAAATAAAATAAAATAAGCTTCCTGACTCCTGCCTTCCACCTTAGTCAAATACAAGGGCTGCACTGTCCCGTCCCTCCATTAACGGGAGGTCCTAAAGCAAACCTGCTTAGTGAGAATATGGTTTTGGCTTTTTTTTTGCTCCCCTGCCCTGTATTTCTAAACACAGACATAAGCCTGAGAGTGGAAAGCATCCGCAGTCGTCCCCCTCCTGTTTTTTTTTTTTTGTTTTTGTTTTTGTTTTTGTTTTTTTCTTGTTTCTTTGGTTGTTTTTTTTTTCCCCTTTTCTTTTTCTTTTTCCCCTAGGGACCGGCTGTGTTTAGTGCCACGCACCAGGCTCGAGCAGAACAATACAAACTGGAGTGAAAATCAGAGCGATCGGGTTACGGATGCCGGGTCCTTCCCCAAATGGTGCGGGACGCTGCTGGCCGCTGCGGCGAGCCGCAGGACGAGCTGGCGGCCCCGCTTTGGGGAGCGCAGCCGGGGTGGCGGCACAAGGAGCTCCGCGGGTGGGGGGAGAAATGAAGCAGCTTGGTCCAAAGCACAGAGCGGGTTACATCTCTCTCTCTCGCTTTCTCTTGTCTCCTCTTTCAAACACGCTCTCTAATCCTCCCCTTCCAACTGTTCACAGTGGACTATAGTATAAATAATAAATACATCCTACTCTGCGTTTTCTCTCTCCCAATCTCGAAGAATCTGTCAGTCGCTTTAATCAAAGCAGTTTGCACTGGTTCTAAAGGAGTTTGCACTGGTTCTTCATGGAGGTAATTTAAGGAATTTTAAACACGCTTCGGACAAAACCAGGAGATAGGGGCCTATTTCTGATCTCACGGCCCGGGGACGATCTCTCCTGCGGCTCGGGGAATTAACCCCGTGTAAATGTGTTCAAGATCAGCCACCTGGTGGGGATTTTACTTGACAGTAGCCTGTGAAGAAACAACATTTTGGCAAGAAAAAAAGAGAAAAGTCTCTCTGCCAGCCCTATTCCGACTTCCATTCATTTACGTCCCAGGGCTAACTTGTAGCCATCTCTGTAGGCAAATGCTTACAGAAATGCAAGGTCTTCAGCAGGACCGGACACGCTCCTTTCCTAGCGCTAGCTTTGCGGGACGGGAGCCCTTGCGCAGCCCGCAGGGTGCTAGCCGGCCGGGCGGGCGGCGGGGAGCTCGCTGTCCCCCCGGAGCCCCGCCGCCCCCCGCGTCCTCCGCTCAGCACCCCCGGCCTCTCCGAGAGGGGGAGCGAGCCGGGAGGAACACGTGCTCCGAAACTGAAGCGTTTCTCCGTTCCCAGCAAAACCCGCGGAAAACCCGCCCTTGCGCCCGGTGGGAGAGCGGTAAGGCAGAGCTCCCTGCCACGGCGAGAAGAGCTGATGGCAGACACGGAGAGGGGAGGGCAGAAGGAAGAGTCTGCGCTCCTCCGCCCCTTTGCACCGGTTTGTCTTGCAGTTATTCAAAATGATTGAGTTTTCTGAAGAAGGCCCTTTAGAGAGAAAACAAAACCAGCAACAACCTCTTCCGCCAAAACCAACATGAATATCAACCTGTCCGCTGGCAGGGCTGCGGAGCTTAGAGGCATTACAGTAAAATTTACGGCGTCCTTAACAACTCCCTATAAAAGCATTAAAATTCCCTTTAATTGAGAAAACATTGATTTTTAACTCTGGAAAGAACGAACCCGTAATTTAATTGTAAGCTTTCACCGACAGAGCAGCATCTCAGGGAGGCCACATTCCATCTTTAATAGAGCCACTTTATGAAGTGATAAAACCAAAGAAAACCTGACAAACAGAGACAGCTGAAATTGCGCAAGAAAAGTTATTTGACTTCCCTTTCCCTCTTCGCAGCTCCAAACTATCCCGCTCTTCCCTCCCCCTCCAACCTCCGCTCTCCGATCACAAAACACAACGGTAAAAGTAAAGGATTTAGGGTCTAGGGAAGAAGTAGTAGTTAATATTTTAAAAAAACGATTTGCTTTTACTAGGCGCCGGGTGATGCCAAGAGGTTTAAGGGAACATTTTCACAAAATGGTAGCCTCTTCTGAAAAGGAAACTAATCGGATAAAACTTCCTTGATTTCCCTTGTTCGTTACAAAAATAATTGCTAAAGGGAAGGAAAGGGAAATCCCACCCTCCCTTTCTATCTTATTTCTGTATCGGTTTTTGGTATTATAGAAGAGTAAAGAAGTTTTTGTTTGGTGGTTTTTCATTGATCAGTCACTCTGAGCTAATGTAATTATCCTCATCAATAGAAGGCTGCAGAGAGAATCATTATGTGGGTGACATTGATAAATGATCACCCAAGAGCGGCCTTTTCTCTTGGGCACCCCCACGTATGACCCTCCCACATACACAAGGTAGCCATAGAAACACCTTGAGATCCTCAAACACTGCTGCAAATGCGAGAATACAGAGAAAGCGAGAGAAATCCAACTTCACACACTTTCTGTCCCTGCTGAAGCCTCCTTCCCATTGCACGCAGCCACCGAGCCGGGCTCCGCTGTCCTGCCCCATGGGCGCGCAGCCCGGCCCCGGCCCCGCGCCCTCTCACGGCTCCATATCCAGCATTTGGGGGGAGGGGGTGTCTTATGGAGTTTGCTTCTGGGATTGTTAAATCTTTTTTTTTTTTTTTTTTCTTTCTTCTCTGGAATAGTTAAGCAATGATGTTGCACGCACCATACGTATTGTACGCGCATTGCGGAACCCCTGGTTTTAATGGCGCTCTTGGAGATGCACGCCAAAGATATTCACCCCATCCCAGTAATGCGACTCCTGGAAAATGGTTAAACACTAATTTTTAGCAGCGATTTTTTAGTCACAGGCCTATACAAGAAGATTCTGTATTTTTTACTAAGGCAAAGATTTTTTTTTTCCCTGCAGCCGCAGACCCTCCTGTTTTTGTAAGCGAATTCTAAAATATTGAGAGCAGTAATTGATTCATAATGATCCATAAATCGATGTAAGGAATGGGGTGAAAGTGTTTATTTATTTTTTTATTCCTAAAGCTGCAAGTAAAGTAGCTTTGACACCGTGTGGGGATGAAGGGGAGGAGTTGTTTAGCCGTGGGGTCATCCATCATCGGTGTCGCAGAGACTCTGCCCAGAGAAGCAACCTCCCTTCTGTCTGTCTCTTTCTCGCCACCAAAACTATTAATATTAAAATCTGCCTGCAAATCTTGCCCCCACCCGCCCCTCTTCCCATCCGGTCCCGCTCAGCCCGCAGCGGCCGGGCTGCCCAGCCTGGAGCTGGCTCGCTCCCGCGCAGCGCCAGCGGGGTTCATTTTTCCCCAAGTGCTGTTAGGAGAGTTAAAAGGCCGGCCCCGTTTCCTCTGCTGAACCCATGGATGTGGCAGGGGAGACATGTGGGGCGCAGCCATCCCTCCGCTCAGCGGAGCCTTCTCCTGCCGCTCCGCGCAGCGCGGGGACGCGGCCGTGCCTGGGGAAAAGATTCGGGCGTTTTCCGGGCTCCATGGGGTTTTTTTCCTAGCACAGGCATCAGGCGTATAGTGGGGCTGGTGGCGCCGCATCGACCCCCGCAAAGGCGCCGCCGGCAGACCCTCGCTCCCTCCGGGAAGCCTGGAGAGCCGCTGGAGCGATGAGCAAGCCCTACAAAGGAGAGCGGGTCCAACTCGTGCCCCCGCCGCACCCCTTCCCCTGCCCGGCCCGGCCCGGCCCCGGCCCCTCCCAGCCCCCCCGGCCCTCGCAAACCTGGTCTGTGGCAATTTTCTCTCCCTCGCTCCCTCTGCGGCTATGAGTGAAAGGTGGGGAGCGCCCGGCTCCCCCCGGCATCTCCTCTTCGGCCCTGCGGTGCCCGCTCGCCGCGACGGGCAGGGCTCGGGCGGCAGCGCTGCCGGAGGTGCGCTCCCCTCCTCTCTTCGCCTTAAAGGCAGCAAAATCTGGAAGAAAAATCCCTCATTTATGATGACTACAACTCCCAACGCAGACCCGCTCGGCGAAATAGAAATTTGGGATTATAAACATGTGTGTATGTAAACAAAAGGTGTTTCTTCTGTTACCCTTCGTTTCCCACAGCATAAGCAATTTTTATTCAGACTTGAGTATTTTCTTTAACACTATACCGCTGTCAAAACATTATTCCCGTTTTGTTTGCTTTTGACAGCTGAGCAGTTCTTAAAAATACCAAAATCGGAACCTTCCACGCTAAACAGAAAATCTCAGATGGAGAAATCTCTGCGCGATATTGTACCTTGGATTTCAGCAAGACATCTCACGGAAAGCACAGCCCAAAAGGGGGAGAAAAAAAGAAAGAAAATAAAAGACAACACAGCAATGCACATATTTAGTTCATTATAAAAACAAATAATCTACTATGGCTGCATTCCTTCCTGTCTTCCTACCAATGTGATTTCTGACATTTCTCTTCAAATTCTAGAGAAAAAATCTGCAAGGAAATAAAGAACTGTTAAAATAAAATTGAAATCCTCCTCTTTAAAGTGCTAACACAAATAATCTTGCCTTCTTAAATTCTGCATCCACAAAAATCAGAGAATTTGGAAATGGGCACCCAGGCTGTGGTCTTCTTATGCGACTGAAGGGTCGGTGTGATTTTAACCAGGACAGAGAGCATCAAAGCCGAGCAGGGAATTATAATCTAAATTTCATACGAAAGCCTTATAAGAGACGCCCACAAAGCAGGACCCGATTGCTAAATAAATCCACACACCCATTCTACTGGCATCCTCCCTTCTGTCGCCAGCAGCGTGGGTCCATTTACTCAGAAATTAAACATTAACTCCAAGGCTGAGCCTCTTTCCACATTCCAAGGGTAAAAGTTGTCACTCAAAGTTTTTAAAAACACCATGGCCAATTGGAACGATGAGAATGAAGGAAGAGAAGGGTTACAAATTTACAGGTGTTGAAGTTGGACATTTTTGTTTCCTAGAAAGTTTAGTTAATTACAAGTCCTTTCCCACACCCCTCCTCTCAGGAATAAAGGCAGAACTTTCCCCTGCTCTTTTGGCCCCATCCGGCTCTTGCTGATTTAACAGTGTCACTGAGGAAGGTGAGAGGCTGCTTTTTCTAAACTGATCATTGCTCTTCCTAGTTCAAACTCTGCTTTAGCTTCTTCAAAATGCCAGATGCTTTGGTTTAAGAAAAAACAAACCTTTAACCATGATTCTACTCCAGCTATTTGTATACAAAATGTCAAATCAACATTTTTCTGTCATTAGCTGATGGTTTGTTGTTTTGGTTTGGTTAGTTTGTTTTGTGGGTTTTTTTTTTTTTTTTTTTCCCCTGAAAACAGCTGAAGACAGCAAAAGGACTAAGACCGTCTCAAAAGCCAGCTTATGCAATTCTCACATATGAAAAATTCCCACTGGAGTCAAAGCTTCTTTTCTCCTCCTAAAACTTCTAAACCTACTCCTGCAATAAAGCCATTCTTTTCCTCTGAGCTAAATACCTGGAGGCAAGGTCTGCTGTGGCTATGGACGTGCACACGCACACATGTACACGCATGGCATTAGCCATCTCATGCCTGGGCCTCTGCCACTCAAGCTCAGCTCCTCTGTTATTAGCAGGTAGTACAAGTATTAGACACACCTCTGAAATGCAAGCTGGTGAAACAATATTTCAAAATTTCTTTAATCTGGCAAAAATCTAGTATCAGTAATCAGCAGAAATATATAACTTCAGATGGTGTTTCATTCAATTATTCTATTAATGCAATGACAAGCTTGTTTCTGATTTTTCAAGCATTTCTTCTCAATGCTGATAAGGAATGTGTTTGAGACATCTCTCATGATAACCTCAGACTCTCCTAAACATGATTAAAAACACAAAAGCCTAGCAAAAAATCAAAAATGAAATATTTATTACCGCATTTTGTGACTTAACACCTTTTTTTTCCTTTTTAAAACATAACGTCACAGTCCTCATACAAGTATTTTAATGTAAATTTTGACAAAGCTTAAAGGTAACAGCATTTTCTTCTAGTGAGGAACACGTGCTGAGAAAGGAAGAATTCATGGACATACAATACCAATTCCACAGCAGATCTGATACTAGCAAAAACATTCTTTTTTTTTTTCAATTGAGGTAAACACATAGAATATCTAACATGAAACAATTAATAGACCGAACTCTGTACGAAGTTTGTTACAGTATTCTCTTGCTTTTTTTTCCCAAGCTTTGAGTTCATGATAAAGTCCTAGGTTTGGTGCAAAGACCGTTAGTAACTTCTTTCATTGAGGAAAGCTGCCCAACTTTTAGTTTTGTTTTGTCCAAAGCCAAGGCTCAGAACTACTGGAAGAAGCTTCTGCTCTGTCTGTTCTGTCTTTTAAATCTTCACCTGCAAGCTCTTTGAAGAAGAGTCCAAAAAAAAAAAATAGATTGGGAGGAATGGGGAGAGACTTAATGAAGCACAAACTATAAAGATCTGTTTGAAACTAAAGGACACATTTTATGAAGGAACAAAATGAGGGAATGGCAAGGCCTTCTTGGAACAGTCTTCTGAGTGATGAGAGACCCAGCAAGACTTTTCATCTTCATCTCCAGGGTAGTTCTTTTCTCACTGGCCAAAACAGGTCTTTCATGGATAGTGACTTCACTGCTGAACCAAAACAGTCATTCTTTTGGGAACAACACACATAGTGTGGAAAACAAGGATTCTTTTTTCTTCTAAAACTATTTGAGGCAACGTAACGGAGTGATCAACAGAAATGTACAAGTTAACTTAGTTCCTATGTTTATACTACAGTAGTTATAACTCTTGGAGTCTTTTTTTTTTCCAGAGGATCTGTACATGGACATATTCATTTCAGTGAGCCCATGATTTCACATTTGTGTTCTTGTTTCATTGGTCCTCTGTTGTTGATGAAAAATGACAAAAAGTAAAAAATAATCACAGCTGTCTGGAATTTCGTATTAAGTGTCAACATCTGGTCAAAGTTCAAAAGTCTTAAAATAGTTTCTGTTTGTTTTTGTTTTGTTTTTCCCTTGAGTTCCCTTATTCTATTGGGCATGAATGTCCATAACCTGTCCACCAACACTGGGGTCTACAGAATTTAACATTGTGGGGCTCTGTGCTGACATGGTCATTCCAGGGTGGGTAGGGGGTCCTCCGTGCATCATCATGGCTGGGTGGTGGGGGTGACTTGGCAAATATGAATGGATTGGGTGTCCATGTCTTAATTGAGTTGGGTGTGGGGTCATCTGGGGAGGAGTGTAACTTGGCTGTGCCATACTCATACCCATAGGACCACCCTGAGATACGTAGTCCCCTGGCATGCCTTGCAAACCTAGACAAAAAAGGGGAAAAAAAAAGCAGGTCAGATTCCTCAACGTTTTTACAATTTACCCATCTAAAATGAACAGGAAAAACAACAGACACTGCAAATCTTCCATCTAAAATTAGCTGCAGATTCTTGCCAATGTTTGCAGACATTC
>NW_024496525.1:10906404-10958904 GCF_017590055.1 Onychostruthus taczanowskii | reverse complement strand
TTAATAAACCTGCAACAGAATACAAAGAATAGAAGTCCTTTCATCAGCTTGCTTCTCTGTTTTGAGAACACCTCTGCTTTAAAAGTGACAGGATTTTAGCGTGCTGTGGAAATGTGTTTTGCTTCACGTTGCTTTTTAAAAAGAGTATAATTTCACTTTAAAGGATTTTTCTCTAAGTGCTCAGAAATTGTAACTGGTAACACGCTTATCTTACTAGCCAGCTTAAAGCTGGATTTGCCAGAAGGCTTTGAACAAGTAAATGCGACCGAAAACTTGTGTTAAAAGACAATTGTTTCTTTAACTTCTTCTAAGTGGCTCAGATCCTGGTTAAAGTTCACAGGCTGGGAGACTTTCGTTTCCCTTTTCCATCTTAGGGATCCAGCTCTCCTTGCATGCAGCTGGCCATAAATGAGGACCAGGCTTTGCCACTCCGTGCTTTCACAAGGTATCGTTAGGTCAGCAAAGCCATCAATTAGGCTGTCTGAAGTTTTATCACCAGCGCAGCAGCAATAAGTGCCGGCCCAGAAAGACTTCTGCTCTTCTACAACTCCTGCAGTTGGAGCCTGTAAAGGCAAGGGTCGTTTGGAGGTCAGTGCCAGCTGGGGGCCACCTCTGTGTCCAAGCGGGGACGCCCCGTGCAAGGCGACCGCCTGCTTGCCCTCAACTCAGGCACCTTTCAACTCGTTAGAGACCCGCACTCACAGGTACATGTGGTTAATATTAGGCCCAAAATAACCTTTTTTTTTTAATCTCAAACTGGGGTGGTTGCCGAGGCTTTTGAGCACTGGTAAAGGCAGTTAGTTGGCTGCGGAGCCTGGATTTAATTTTGCTAGTAATCCAAAAATAAGTGCTTGCATATTTCTTATTAGCTAATGCGCAGCAATCCACATCAGCACAAGCTAAGCTAAATTAATTTCCCTAAAATAATTTCAAAACTTGCCTGTTCACAAAATATCTTTGAAAACAGGGCAATTTTCTATCACTCGGGAGCCACACTTGTTTTTGTCCCTTCTCTTTGTGTTTGAGAACACTTTGGAGCCTTCGTGCAGGTTTTGTGTGCTATTTCACAGCTCAGGCTTTCGCCTGGTGACCCTTAAGGAGTGCTAATGAAGTCGAATACTAGCGTTTAATCCTCTTCAGAAATACTAACATGCCCATCATCCAAAACAGCCTCCAATAATTGCCATTGGGCCCGATCCAACGCCTAGCAAAGTCTTTCAGTCAGTTAACTGAAAACTAAGTTCATCTGCTCATTTAGTAAATTGCTAGCCTTTATATAGCATCAACTCTGCAAGGTCTTTTGTCGTGCTTCCCTCACTCCCTCCCACCCTCTGGTTAAATTCCTTCGCAGATAATAAAGGACGGTGGCACACCTTGGATTGCATCTCCCGTAATCACAGTGGTGGAAATTTCATTAGACAGATGCATAAATGCTACAAGTAACACTAAAGGGCTCTTTTGCATCTTTCTGTTTACATCCAAAAGACATTCTTTATTCTTTCGGAAAAGTACCATTCAGTTGTCAGAAATGTCATCCTGCCTCAGAATTAGTCATGACTTCAGCTATTAAAATAAAAACTCAGACACAGTCAATATATTTGTTTGTTTCCTTCTGACTGTGGCACAGTGAAGGCATCACTGCCAGTTCTGTGATTTTGAAGTGTGTTTCCGTCCTCAGAGACAAAGGTCCCCGATAGGACTCCTTTGCTGAGTTACTTTCCAGTAATGTTGCTGCGCTGACCAAATGGAGCCTGACCTGAACCTCCTCCATCCAGCACGCCTTTTATCAGCTAAAGTTAAGGCCAATAGAGATTAACAGGAAAGCCTGATAAGACTGTTTTCTCTTCTCCTACGAGCTTCTAATGGTGTATACAGATGGCAAGGTTTTAAAGAATGCAATGAACACTTATTTAGGCCTGTTAAAAATCACAGAAACACCCCCCCACACACGCACACACTTTCCATCTTACTAACCCCTTTTCTTCAATCAGGCCAGTCTTCAGGAAAACCAAATTGCTCTTTCGTGTTTTTTTTTTTTTTTTTTTTTTTTTTTTTTTTTTTTTATTTAAACCCCAACCACTTTTATTATTTACATCTGGTGGTCCCCTTATTTATGTCCCTCTTCACTTCCCTGCATACACACCCTGCTCACAGGGCTGCGAAGCATTATGGGCCTTGGCTCTCAGCAGGAGAACTCCACACTGTCTTCAAACAAATAATTAAGGGGAAGGTTAAAGGTTCACCCAGAGGTCATATCTTTGGATACTCCTCAGAAAGTTTACATTAGTAAGAAATGGGTGCCCTCTGAAGTGTTCTTTCAATGGGCTCGCACAACAGGGCACAGCATTAAGAAAATTCTACATCTTTAAGGGTTTCAGGTAACATCTGCTTTACTTCTAGCAGAGATTGGGATACTGTGCTCCAACCTTACATATTCGACAGTCTCTGCAGACTAAGCCTTTGGGACGGGTGTTGAAAACCCCATCTTGCCCAGCCATTCACTCCCAGAGGAGCCTGGCCTTATTTTATCCTACTGATGTGAATAAAGCCAATCTTTCACTACAAACTCTACCTAGAGGCAATTCAGTAGTTGTTTTGGAAATGGGAGTTCAAGCCCTAAAAGTGAGTACTCCATATTTGTTTTCCTAAAAAAAAAAAAAAAAAAAAAAAAAAAAAAAAAAAAAGATACAATTTGTCCAGTTAAAACTTGTGAGAAATAGCTCTTGGGTTTGATTTCTGATTTCATTATTTCTCCATTTTTCTTTTGCATATCTGCATAACAGCAGGTGCAAGCAATGTCCTCTAGACCAGCAACAACTTCATCTAGAGAGAAGATACACCGATGTATACTTGAAAAGATATAGGAAAACAGGCTTTGCTTTAGGCATCCAGGTAATTTTGAAATTCCATTTCTATGGCTCCTCTGAAAAATCTTGTTCATAAACAGCATCAGTTATACCCACCAGTGGGTATGTCTGAAAAATGACGTGAAATTATTTATATTTGCAAGATTGCAGGTGCAAAACAGTCATACATTTCAGGTGAAGCTAAAAATCGAATCCTAGTTTCACTAGCAGTAGCTACATCATGCAATGCATCAGCACAATTGGTAGACAAGGGCATAGAATGCAGTGTTTGTGCATTATTATTTATTCCTTACACTGCTCCATAAATATGCACAGTGCATAATAGAGACGTAGAAAACAGAGCCCCCGCCCTAGCCTTTACGTTTTTTGAGGGTTGTTTTTGAATCCCTCGGAGAGCCATATCCAGGGCCAAAGTAAAGCAAAATACAGCCTTTTGCACAGCACTTCAGTTTATGCTGCAGAAACACTGATGTTATTTAGGCACAAACGTCTTCAAAAGGCATTAAGAGACAGGTGAAAAAAGCGAACACCAATGCCACTGTTTTCAGCATTATTTGGAACCCTATAAAAGAAGAATTCACAGCTCTGCTCCTGACACTAATTGCTTACCTTGTTCATACCCTTCACCCAGAGGCCAAAGATTGAATGGCCTGAAAAGATGAGTAAAATCTATCAAAAAGACATGGACTTCTTTGTTTCTCTGCTGTTAATAGTAATTCCTATTATTTGGATGATAGCAGCAGTTAGAGGACCCAATGAAGCTCAATATTACTTCACCCCATGCTTCACAAGCACACTGTCCAAGAGAACTCAGTCTGAACAGATTTCCAGGCAAAGCCTGGGGGAGAGGAGAGACGCCTTCTCCCTGTTTGCGGAGGGGAACAGAGACAGAAGGAGATTAAGTGACAAGGCCAAAGTCATACAAGAGATCTTTGGCAGAGCCACACACCCAACATAGATTTCCTCAGTCCTCTTTCAGCGCTCCTACAATCTGCTATCCATATGCTATCTTTCCTTTGTTCCCCCAGCTTAACAGTCAGGCACACTGGCAGGGGACTGCAAAGAGAGCTCACATTGCCACTGTTTGTGCCTTACCTGCTGCGTAGATAAAGAGGGGTCATCAGCCTCCAGGGCTGTGAGGCAATACCTTCACAAACTCTACATTCATATGGTATTTGGTCCTCATTCCAGAATGATAAATGAGGTGTGTAATGCTGAGAAATACATGTCATTGACATAGCAGGCTCAATAAAAAACTCACTCCCAGCATTTTGCAAATGACAGATTACCAACCTTGCCTATTCATACAATAGCCATTTGAATCAAAGGGTTTTTTGCATCTTGTATTTTTTCGTTAATTGCTAGCTAAAGCAGCCATATCTCTTTCCTATAGCCAGAGTCTGTCTTTCTCACACAAGTAGTTCTGGTTACTTTTGCGGGACAGTTCATGAAAGCACAAATAAACAAGATCTGACTCAAAATGTACAACAACATGGATTTTTAAAGGAAGTGATTTCACTTTTATCTGCTTACAGCAAAGCCCAGTAGAGCAATAAAGGTGCACTAGTGAATATGAAATCTAGTCTGGTGATTTGGTAGCACAAGTCCTAATTGGTTCCTACCATTGATGATTAGCATGACAATATAATCTAAATATATGCATTTAATCACATCTCTCCAAACAGAGACTTGGTTTTCTTTGTCCAAAATAAATATGCATTCTGTACTTTATAGGAAGCCCTGTAATTAATCTTCTTTGTATATTTATCATATTTTATCTCAAGTCATATCAAATGACGTTAAATTCCAATTTGCATAATATATTTTATTCTTATAATAAAATAATGTTCTGATAAAATCACAGAGACATATTTCTGCAAAGTGCAAAGTGAATAAATAGCAAATAGTGATCTCTTAATCTGCTTCTTCAAATCTGGCACACTCAAAAATAATTTTTTTTGTTTCCACTGTCTTTTTTATATATAGTGTACATATATTTTGAAACACCATGACCACACCATAACTGAATCTGCTTAAGATCAGTTCTTGAAATGAACTGTTAGTGACTGTACTGATTGGCAATCAGGATCAGAAATCTCCAGCTTTACTTTATGGCTATCATGGAAAATTCCCTGTAAGTATGAAAGGTCACAACAGGTCTTGTTTCAGAAGGATGAAGTACATGAATGCTCAGGAAACTCTAACCCGTTCCCAACTGGGTGCCTCATCTGAACTCAAGCAGAGAGTGCTATTTAACTCCCATCACTTGTCTGTATGTCTAATATCTTCTCTGAGATGAACTGGTGCCAAACTGAACCATTCCCGCCCTGGCAGCGTAGACTGCTCCCCATGAGAAACTGAGGAACAACATGGAGCCACCATGTACAACGCAAAACTTCAGTGTCAGTCTTCAATCTGGATTTCCACTTAAAATATCCATCCCAGAAAATGAGGTGCTAAAATATTGAATTTATTTAACAAACCAGCCACTGCATAAATCGGTTCTCAATTCTTTATGTGAAAACCAGAGAAACAAACAAATTTGTGAGATGAATTCACAATCAGTTCTTTAAAAGGATTAATGACAAGGAAAGTTTTGACTCAATTTTAGCCCAAGACACTTTTGCTCTTAGACTTGAAAAGGACAGAAGTACTGAATGAACACTGTCACAGACATAGTCACAAACATAATAAAAATACAAGTAATGACAATAGCAACACTAATTTGGGGTTTGCTGCCATCTGAATAAAAGAAATTAATTTTTAAAAATTTTTAGGTGCCCAGGGGAACAGTCTTGCAAGATTTTTCAGAAACCTGCCAAGTGTAGATGAGAAGCTCAACTCTTATTAAATCTCCATAAATGGGAACTGAGCTTGAAGAATAAATGGGGTCTAAGCACTGCTTCAATGTTTTTCCTGAGTAAGAGTCTAAGAATGCATTCTAAAAAGTAATCCAAATGTTTTCACCTTGGACAGGGAAATAAATCCTTGCCTAAATGATATTTCAGTATTTGGACTATGCACATGTCAGTATTTAGCTCAAGTGCATATGCTACACTGATCCCTTGCTGCCCAAGAATGCCCTAATTTTGAAGGGAAAATAACCAATGAAAGAGTCACAAAATATGTTTCCCTAAGTAACCTAGAAAATAACTTCTTTGCCAAGCAGAAAAAATAATTTTAAAAGTCGCGAGCTGCTCAGGGCAGTCTGAAAGAATGCATTAGAAAAGACTAATCTGCAAAAACACTTTTATCAATATCCACCCCCTGCCTTTACAGCAGTCTTTGTCTATCGCCTAAACTTTAATCTGAGCAAGTAAAATTTATTTATCTTAGTTTATTTAACTTCTCCCTCCACTATGTATTCTAAATTGACAGAATTAGGTTTAGGCAGTATGTGTATGTACAAAAATAGTTGAAAAAGCCCTTGTTTATGCTTCACTGAATCTATGCCACACCTGGTTACCAACTGATATTTGCTGCATTCCTTATAGGAAATTTAAAAAACTGACTTAGTCACCTGGAAATGAGCCATCTAAATAAGGCTTCCCTAAGTCATGAATATTAAGAAATGGAGTCAGTTATGCAATTGCTTTTGCGAGAAAGCAGGAGGGACAGGCCGGTTTATTCCCTGGCAAAGCCTCACCTAGTTTTGGACAGCCTTGTTAGAGAAGGGGGGTTAAGGACTATTTACACCGACTTTCTAAAGCTTATTCAGACACCTCACATCTGTCAAAGGTGTGATTCAAAGGACCTAAGTCACCATCCACGTTTGGTGGAGACTCCAGAAGATGAAAGAGAACACTTTAGCTGGGTGCCTGAGGCAGCCTGAGGTAGGTGCTAACCATCCCAAAGACTTCTGCTGCATCTTCCATGTTTATGTTCGACTTCCTAAAAATACGTCTTGCCATTTGGAGCTGCCAATTGTTGGAAATCATGATTTTGCTCGTCCTGTAACTGTGAGACTGTCCTAAAAAAATCAGAAATTTAAACAGAACTCTTCCCAGTGTTTACTTTGCGAGTTTTTCAGTCATTGCGCCACATTTTTAAAACGCTCTTCTCAGCCACAAGATCTAGAAACTTACTTGATAAGATTCTCACATAACCATTGTCTCCTGGAGCTGGGACCTCGAATTAACATGAAATAACTTGAGCCTTGCGATAAAATCATGAGAATTGGCAAGACGCGCATCTATTCACCTCAGAGGAAAATCCACCTCGTTAAACGTGTAACTCTCGGTTACCAGATTACTCCTTGGCAGCGCGGAGAAGCCATTTGGCTCCGCCGAGGAAAGCCGTGCTGGCTGTCACGGGGAGCCCCCGCACCGCAGCACAAGCCGGGGGAGCCGCCCGGCCTCCGCCCGGGACAGGGGTCTGTGTGCGGGGCCTTCCCCGGCAGGGAAGGAAAGGCTCCAGCCGCAGATGGGACTCCCCACCAAGCCGGCACCCCGCAGCAGCGCCGGCCCGCGCTCGCAGCCCTCACAGCCCCGCAGCCCTCACAGACCCGCGCCAAGGCCGCGGTTCCACGGGATCGGCAGCAGCAGCACTGGCCAGGGAAGAGCCAGGCCTCCCGGCCGCAGAACTGGGCTGGCCTCGAGGTCCAGCCTGGGTGGCCCCAGGGGAGGCCTCCCGCTGTGCAGCAGGGCGCCATGAGGTGGGGCCAGAGCACTGCTGCCGGGCCGGGGGTGCCGCTGCCCCCGCGGAGCCGGGCCGCGCCATGGCCCGGCCCGCCTCGGCTCGGTGCGCGCCCGGCGCAGTGTGCCCGGGGAGCGCCGCTGCGCGCACCCCCGGGCCGGCACAGGCTTCCTCAGGAGCTCCCAGCAAACCTCCACCCAACTAGAAAAGTATCATCCCTTTTCCTTTCCCCCTTGGCTCCTGATGGGAAACAAGCGCCTTTTGGTGCATGCCACCTGAAACCGCAGAACACACGCCCGACGAGGCTGTTCCTCTTTTGACAGCGCCATCAGGTTGCTCATATATGGTTTTTTACCACGCACCGTAAAAATGATCTTTTAAAGATACTTGAAAGGAAGGGAGGAGACAAACAGACATACTTCCTTAGCTATTCCTATCTTACTTATAATGTAAAGTCAATAGACACAAGCCTAGCATTTACCCTCATCCTGTACTTGATTTATTGCAGATGGGAATCAACTAGAAACTGAATCACTTTGAAATTTTTACTACTGATGTTAAAATTCCGTGTTTGTATACATACGTCTTGTGGAGATGCTAAATACAATTTCAGCTAATTTGGCATGCACTTTGATTTGCTAGCATTTAGAAACTCATGTTAAAGGTAGAAAACAAATCTCCTCTAAAATCTTAAGTAACTCATGCATTTAAAGATGTGTTAATTTATCATCTTAAACTCCTAGGAAAAGATTTTCAAAACTAATTAGGCTCCAACAGTCTTGAGAATGCAATCAGGAGTTGAGGGACCTCACTTTAGGTAACTTTAAAAAAAAAACCCAAACAAAGTGTAGTTTTTGAATAATATCACATTCAAGTATTTTACACATATTTAAACTGTTCAATATTTAACATATTAATTTTTAAAAATCAATTCTAAATTGACCGAAAAGGAGAGTTGTCAACAAATTTAACATCTGTTTAACTTCCCCGATCAAATAAGATTAAGGCACTAATTCTCACTTTTACATTTCAGTGGAAACTACCTAAGTAGCAACTTGCCAAAAATGCATAAAGGTGCTTAGCAATTATGTAGTGGGTATGTTTGAAGAGATCAAGGTGCACTCACATGTCCTGTGCTATGGGTATCTCTGATTAGCTTGTCATCTACTCTGAAGAAGATGTAGCCCAACTCTCCTATACTATGTAACAGGCCAGCTGTTAGCTGTCTGTCAAGCACCTAAAGTGGACAAGTAGTCCAGGAGCAAAAATGTCACTCCTTTGATCTGGCAAGGAGCAGCTGCTGATTTATAGAGTAGGACTTTGTTCTTCCGTTCTATTTTACTTTCTTTCCTAAGGCAGAACCACAAAATCCAGCAGAAAAAAAAAAAGTGCCATTCTCTGCAACATCAACAAGCTCTGACAACTGCAACAGGGTTTTTCTTGGCCCTAACAAAGCTCTCAGGCATCTCCTTTGACGCTCACCTTTTTTTTTCCTTCTTCTTTTTGCAATGCGGTAGTTATTGTTTAATTCAGCTTCTGTAAATGGAATGGACTGTGGCCAGCAAGCCTGGGGCATAAACACACCTGTATGAAAGAAGCCTTATTGTAGCAACCATCTACAACCAACCTGCACATGCACTACCAGTTCGTGAGTTCAGAAGGAATGTTCCATTTTCCCTAACAGTAAATTTTGCCTTAAGATAACTATTTTTTGTACCCACTGTCCTGTCTTGACCACAAAGCTTATACACTTGTTCATTGTTATTAAAATCTGTAGGAAAAAAGAAAGTGTGTTTTTCTCTCTGTCAACCAGGGAATGTCAAGAAATTGGATCCAAAGAGCCCACTTAAAAAAAACAAAAAAAAACAAAAAAAAAACCAAAAAAAAAAACCACAGCCAAAATATATTTATTGAAACACACTACTGAAAGTTCAAAAACTAGGATCCTAAAGATGTCTGTTCTGTTTCAGACATAGTGATGTGCTTGCAAGCACCTCCAGCTTATACTGCTGCAGATTCTCCTCAAAAAAAGCATTTGGTGGAACAAGAACTCAGTAAGAAACAGCATTTGATGCAACTAACCAGACTGCAGCACTGCCAGCCCAGAGTCAATGCTCCATTCGTTCTTTTAGAAGGTGCTGATCAGATTCTGTGAGGTGATTTGTTACTACACAGGCTGTTAAAGTCCTACCTCACCTCTTGGTATAGCAAGAGGGTTTTCCTTTATTTCCCTTATGATCTGTTTTCAAGTTTATTACCTAAAAACCCAAACCTACAGGGCACAGTAAAAGGCTGCAGTATTACGCTGCTGAAGAGGAGAGAAGCTGTGTGTTTGACCCTGGTTTGTGTCCACAGACATGCTGTGTTCACATTTCTTTATACTGTAACTTTAAAAATAGTTGAAAAAGGGTTAGGAAAACAAAGATGGGAAGAGGTGAGGGTGGTGGGGGCGACATCGTGACTACAAGATCTTTTGCATATATGTTAGCTTGTGCAAATAAATAAGAACTATTACAGCCAGAGCCCTAAGGGAGGCAGGAAAATGATGATGTACAGGATAGTATAAAATGATATATTAAAAACTGTGCTGTCAGTGGAACAATAGAATATTAAGCAAAAGTCCATAATAATTGGCAGATATTTAGCTGTAGACATCTTTCTTTGGTTGGTGGGTACTAAAGTATACGTGAGAGGAAAGAGAACTAGTTAGGCAATTAGAAGTAATGGGCATAAATAATACACTATGTATAAATACATCTCCCCCTTTCCCAAGCTATAGCTCTTATCCGGATACACCTAATAACCTCTCAGTAATACCTACATGCTGATATCCCTTGTGTTTTGCTCTTTGCACTGTCTGGGTACTGGAGATTCTGCTTATGTAAATCTCTCTTCCCGTAGATGCAGATGTTAAATGTTTTCCCTTTAATTTTTATAATACTAGTGGTAAGACTTCATCAAACCAGAGGGTCTAATGTATTTTTTTTAGTAGCTAAAAATACATCAACACCGTACACACCATGAGACTGCAGCCTGCCATGTTATGGAATACATGCTTCACAGTGATGAGCCAGTAGCAGAACAAGTGTGGGACAAGTATATTAAGTATGCTAAAATGTAGAGGTAAATATACAGTCTCGTACTGGTGAAACTTTTGCTATCTCTCATCCCATCTTGTGTCCTCTGTATTCCACATGAATCAGGGGGAAATGTTCTAAAAACATTCTTAAGAGTTTTTTACATATTAGCGTGTTTCATGGATGCTTGTGTCTTAGTTGTAGGCCAAATAGTTTGGGATGGAAAAACTCGAAAGCCCTGTGGAGTCGTTTCCTCAGCCTATCACTCCATATTCCAGGCTCTAATATTTTCTGACCTTCATCTTTCCAGGGCTCAGTCTTGCTCCCTAGCCTACCTTGTTGGCTCCCCAGAGATAATTGCAAAGTACAGCTTGCAAGTCAGTGATAAATCTTGCTGGTGCTCTGCAAGGATCCTAGATGGTGAGATATGCTGTGACTGAGGACATATATGTGAATGTTACACCATTTCTTGTCTCTCTGCTCTTTTGAACAAGTTTCTGTCTTCCAAACAAGCAAGGACTGAAAGCTTGAATGTTTGCTCTTTCTAAAATATTTGAAGGGCTGTGTTCTCCTGATTTCAGTACTCAGCTGGCTTATGGGCAGAGCAGAGTATTGGAGAAGCCTGTGCTCAAGTGCACCATGTTTCAGTTGTTGGCTTTCCCAGCTAAGAAGAGCTCTTCTAATGTATTTCTCTTTCTTTTATTACAGGATGGGTAGCTGGAGATGTTTTTTTTTAATGCAGTCATTGCCACTTAAGTAGCTCATTTGAAAATTAAATCCTACCACAGAAAGAAACTTGAAATGTATTTCTTCAGTCAAAACTGGCTAGTTCTGTACTGTGTTCCACTATCTCATATTTTGCATACAATTGAGATATTTGTCATGAAATTAAACTCAATCTATATAACCTATCTAATATTTACCTTTCTTTCTTTATGAGAGCAGTTTGGAAACTGTGTGTGATCTTACATAATTTTAATAACTGGTTGCTGATGGATTTCAATATTAGCTCTGACTGTTCTGACTGATAGGATGTTGAGGCTTAATTTTCAGAATTTCACTAATTGCTCCTACACTGCGTAGGGGTAAAGGCATCCAAGAATATGTGTATAAACCTGCATTTGAGCCCACAAAACTGGTAATGGCAGGGCCGTATCCAACAATGTTTGTCCCTTCATCCTGGTCAAGTAAAGCACTCAGATGTATAAGGCAAATTTTCAAAATTATCAAGTTCTGTTATCAAAATCATCAAAAGCTCCGTAAAGCTAATCCCAAATGTTCAGTGAATTTCTGAGTTAGAAGGCAATACTAGCAAATGGGTGTTGACATTAATGCCTAAATTGTAGGCGATCTGCTCTCAAGGAATTTTCTGTCTCTGGTTAGATGTTCCAGGAATCACCAGAAGGTGGACTTAGATACCTAACTACATTTTTTTGGTTAAAAAAATAATAAAAAAAAGGCCTTCACTTAACACTGAAAATACCTAAATTCTTTAGGCATGTAGATGTCTACTTTTTAAGATCCCACCCCACCATCATTTTTGCTGTCTTGTATTTGTGTTTCCTAAGAGTCAGTTCTTTCTGCAGTAACCATGCTCAGTCTCTGAGTCAGACACTTATGTCCCGTCAGGATACCTATGACAGACACCTTCCTAAGACAGACATCTTAGGACAGGCCTTTTTGCCTTTATAATAACAGAGATAAATATCTCTCCTTTTTAGCTGACACCATTATTATTTGACTTTTTATCTGGAAACAAGGAGATCAAGTTTTACCTCCCTATCCTGCTTGGTTTGGAACACAGACATGAGCATGGGTCCATCATATTCTAAAAGAGTATGTGAATCACCCACAGAGTCAGTACAGTAAACAAAGCCTTTTCAGTTCATGTTCTGAAGATGTTCCACCCAAATTAAGCAATTTTACAGTCATAATTAACCAGCACTTAACTTTCACACATCTGAAGGCTGAGCCTTAACCAAGAGGCTGTACAGTCAAGTCCATGTTCTTAATTAATTTTGTTCTAGTGACTAGTCGCTACATACACAAAAGAACTGGAAATCAGGAGAACAACAAAGGCATGATAGTGAAGAAGAGTAAAGATGGAGCATTATGTTCAATAGCCCATTGATTGAAAAACTCAACTCTATTGGAACAGTTAAGACATTGATTTAAATCAAGACAAAGAGAAATCCTGCAAACATATATTCTATTTAACAAGTGAATTTTCTAGCCATTGAGCCATTGGGGATAGCACTCCCTCTACCCCATTTAACTCTTTTGTGTAAAGCTTGGTATGGCTGATGTATGACAAGAACTTTGGCTGAGTTTGGCCCTTGGGGGAGTTTGGCCCTTGAGGCAAGGCTGATTTTGTGTTGAAAGTTGCGTTGCTGTGGAACAGGTTACTGCCTATCTGTCATTGTATATGTGTTCCTACTCTGTCCTGGAGGTCCTTTATATAATAAAATAACCATGGACAGAACATTATCTCACTTTACGGTATGCTAGGGTTACAGTTCCAGATTTGTCAATTACATCTCATTCTAAGCAGATTTGTGCATGCTCACCAGTGGAAAAAAGTGTGTGTAGACCCAAAGTTCTTAAGCTTCTTGGGACTAGATAGTAACTCGATGATACTGGAAAATTCAGAGGTTGCAAAAGCTAAAGATTAACTTAAACTAAAGATTGCAGGGTTTGTGCTTGACATTCATATGCAATTCAAATGTGATATATATCTAACAGATACATATATATTTATGAGGAAATATTTTGTAAAATATGCTACACAGGTCTTTTATTGTGGCTTAATTAGTTCATAAGCCAATATTATAATAACACTTTCATAAGAAGTTCAAGCCAAGTTTTACAGCATCTTTAACCAACCATTGAAAGAAACACAAAATTTAAGGTCAACAGAAATATTATGTAAAACAAACAAACAACAACAACAAAAAAAAGACAGTAAAAAGAGAAAAAATGCACCAAATTCACAGGCAGCATCTTCAAACAAAATAGTTCAGCATAGTACTTTCACGCATAAGAATTTAAGAATTAATTTGAGAAGAAATTAACTATAAATGGAACAAAAGCAATGTTTTTATTTGAATTCATTGTCCAAACTGAAGAAAACTTACAAATTACAAATGCAGACACCCATTCAGATTGACTAGTAAAGGAGAATTAAGTTTCCATTTCCTTTACTTAATTCTTCCCCAGTTATTATAAGCAGTCTTTCCAGTGTGACTATAGTATCATCTACGCAATTTTTTGCATCACTGTAATGAAAAAAGCTATGCTTTATATCTTTATAAATCACATGGAGTTTAGCAGATCCTAGTAGTGCCACATATATTTTAATCCTAGTAAATTCTAGCCTAAGACTAAGCCTGTGGTGTCTCACCTGAGTTCTCTGAGATGTTTCAGGAAGTGCATTAGCTCTGAGTCAGTGAAATAAATAAAAACAAATATAGTGGTCAATAGGAAAGGAAAAAACTAGTGCTCTAAAAGGGTTTTGACAGAAGCCTGAGTTGAAAAATCCAGCTGTATTTTATGTATGTCCCTTAATCAGTTTTGCTGATATGAGTGGTCCAGTTAGCTGCCTAATTTTTGATGCCTGATAACATGTGTTACCAGTAAAAAAAACCCAACAAACTATCTATATCTATATCTATATCTATATCTATATCTATATCTATATCTATATCTATCTATATCATCTATATCTATATCTATATCTATACCTATATCTGTATATCTAGAGGACCTGTATTCCTTTAGTTTAAGAAACTAGGGTCTATAAAAGAACAAATATGAAAACATCATAATGTGAAATTCCACAAATTTCACAGTTCCATGTACCTGATTGCTAGGACAAATCTAATGCAAAGGTGTGCAGCTAAGATGGGTGCCTACACTTCATTTTCAAGTGTAGTAAAAAAACAGATAAAAACTGGAAAGATAAAATCTTTTGGGGCATATTTTGCATCCTGACCAAAACCCCCTATTTAATCCTTCTGCCAAATTTATTCCAAGTGCTACCAAGATCATGCTCTGTTTTTTTCCAATATAGCACAGACCTATAATAACTACTTAAGCATGCCATACAGTATTAATCTTCCTCATGAATGCTGTCCCAAACCAGTTTCCATGGAGAGAAATTAAGAGGTATATACAGGCAAAGGAGAAAATATATGGCTAACCGATGATACAGAAAGGCTCTTTAGATGGGAGCTATGGTAAAAAGGAAGCATTTTTCAGCTGAGATTGTTGAACTGAGGGGAGGACAGCACTAGACAAAGTGAGAAAAGAGGAGAATGGGGGGGGGGAAAGAGACATCTACGTTGAAGTATGTTTCAACATTTTTTTAAAGAAAATAATTTTGAAATTGATCCAGAAAAGGAGGGAGGAAGGTTGCTGAAGTGTCTAAAGTAGGAGGTGATTTTTTTTTTATGTGTGTGTGAAGCACCAGCATTTGATACATTAAGGGGGGATGATGAGCTGTGACTACAGTCCTGGAAGAAGGGGACTACAATTGTCAAGGTGGGAAGAGATGAAGGCTGAAGCAAAAGAGATGTTTTGTTGAAGTGGACATAGAAAAAAGGGTGGACACTGAAGGTGTGAGAAAAAGAACACTACGAACACTAGGAAATACATGTGGGTTTGGGACAGTGAGAATGAATGTGTGAGGAGTATCAAGAAGTAAAATTCATATTTAAGAATGTGTGATAGATTAATGTTGCTCTGGGTTCACCGTCAGTTTTGTTTGCCAGGTTATAAACCCATATATATAAATAGATACTAAACATGAACTTAATTTAGACAATACTCTTAAGTTTGTTAGCTAAGCAATCTGCAGTAGCTGCAGCTGTGGCTTGTTTCATCTCATCAGTAATTTTAACTGTAATAGTCATTAGTGTAAAGCTTTCCACAGTATTTTAAAGTGATACTTTCCTCTCAGTTCTTGAGTTCTGTTTTGTTTGAATGGACTATGTATCCTTTAACATTGAAATCATTTTACCTGAGAATCATCACAACACAGCTACACTTTGGAACAGAAGATGTCAATGCGGTTCTGACAAATCTCGGCAATATTTGTTAAAAAATTGCCCAAGCAAACCGCAAACCCAAAATGTAGCTTTGAACAGTTTATGATTATCTATAATCACTATCTTTCTCCATTATATAGTCCAAAGAACCAAGTCCTGAAACAGCATGCTTCTCTGTGAGAGGATGGCCTCTACATGGCATCAGTTATTTAATCCTCTCTGTTTGTAGTGTGCAGAGCATGAAGTAGGCAATAGTTTGTGACTGCTTTAAACAGTGCTTGCCTGCCCTATGACTTTTCAAAAGATCCCAGGATGAGGTTAGCATGATAAGGAGCTTGATTTCTCTAAGCAACAGTTATTCAGACTGACGTCACCTATTCATTAATTGGAGACCATACAAAAAATATAAAAATAAGGAAAAAGACTCAACAGTTGGACTTAAGTCTGAAAGGGCATCTACACTATCATTACCACCAAGTGCATAAAACCTGATCTTGATGTTGGCCTACTTGAAATTACTATTTTGCTGTGAAGGGTTGGCAAAGCAGTTTATAAAATGATGGGGTAAAAGTACAAGAAGTCCCATTAAAAGCTTTTTCTTTTTTTTAAATGAGAGTGAACAGAGTAGGACTGTTTGAGTTTGAACCGCTTATTACCTTTGTACATTTGTCTTTCTTAACTTCTATTAACTGATTAGATTTCCCTCAGAAGTAAATGTTCATTGATAGATAATTGTATCGTTGTGGCTTCTTATTGGGGAAAAGTATTACATCCGCACACTTAAGACAGATAAAACCAGATGGATGTATCTGCCTGTCCATCAATCTCTGTACTCAAGAAGCCTGTGGGTATTTTTAGAGAATTTAAATCAGTTGCAAACAAAAGGGGTATTTTAAAGAAGGAAAGTACACTTAATTAAAAAGATGTCAAAATTATTTTATTGTCAACATCCACAATATCTGTGACACAGTGATGTTGTGCAACTTGAATGCCAGTTCTCAGAACCATAATGAGTAGCTATTAGAAAAAGTAAGGACTTATTATTAGTATCCCTACAGAGTTATCTTCTAAATTATTTATACTTGCAACACTTTCACGTAATGGCAGTTTTAAATTCAGGCAAACAAAGCAAACTGCACAATAAAGAGAGGGGAAGAGAATTGTACAGAAGCCTTTTCTGAATATATGTAGTTAGAAAGGCGAGTCAAACAAAGTAATCAGATTTTGTTTCCTACTCAGATTCTCATGAGATTTGTAATAGACAGCATCAAAGCCTTTCTGGGGTTGTGTCACCTTGATAAAGGATTGAACAGCACTGTATCTGTTTTATGTCTCACATCTGAAATGTAAAGGAATGCAACTTTATTTGTCTGGTGCAAGTTTGCTTATTGTCTTTGAAATTCCACAGCAGACCCTCCACAAAAAGCTTAGCTATCAGAAGGGTGCAAATAACACCAGAGCCTTGTGTTCTCTTACGTTCATCCCTTAGGTTATGGTGCTAGGTTTGCATAGGAGTTGGGGGGGAACAGCAGGGGAGGATTGTTGGTTTTATATAAACTCAGCATTGTGAATTACTGATTCTGCTTTCCACACATGCTTTACTAATACACAGTGTAATGATTAACACTTCAGGAGTCAATGATTTTCAGAAAAAACTGAGGTGGGATGCCTTTTTTTTAAAAAAAACCCCTTCAGCCAAAGTCAAGTCTGCTTAGTGCAAAGATAATTTGAGTTAAATTGAAGAGAAAATAGCTCAGGCTGAAGAGTCTAATGGTCTCCTTCTGATCTTAAACTGTTTGCATTTATGAAGATATAAAGATCATCCTGTTCACTTTCCATTAACCAGCCTATGAAGTTTTGTTTTAACCATCAAAACAAATTCTAGCTGAAATCACTTTCTTATTAGATTACTGAGCAACTACATTTGGTTACTTTAAAAACAAATTTCTACTCCACAAAAAGGAAAAACCCCAGCATGTTTTTCCGCCTGTAACAAAAGTATGTAGCTAAATACTCCCAGCTTTTTGTCAGTCATGATAGAAGCAGGTTTTAAAAGCACCCAGTTATTCTGAGTGCCTCTTTTTCTGGGCATTTTGTTTGAGGTTCCCAAAATAAACACACAATGAAAATGCTAGCCTTCTTTTTAAGCAAAACGAACTTCACATGTACTAAAAATGTTATTTGCCTTATGCTACTTCAGTTGCACAACAGCCCCCTCATTGATTACCGTCGAGTTACATTAGTTTAAAATTGGAGTAACCGAGTAGTGGATCAGGTCCTATAGTCAGACATATGTTTTCCACTAGATAATGGCTACTTATATATTTATGAATTTTAAAATGCTTTTCAATTCAATTATCATTGTTACTGTGTGCAGGAAGTAAAGAAGTAAATTGCAAGCAAGCTTTCAGGGGTTTATTCCCTTATGAAGCACTTATATTTCAAGTGTCAGAGGAGGGCAACTGTATAGTGCCCTCTACATAATAAATGACACTGTTGAATATTTTTAATGTTTTTCTGTTTGTGGTTTTAGGGACAGAACCATTACCTGTTGCTATGTAAAATATAGTAAAGGATACTATCATGCTATCATGTCTTTAACCAAGCTGCACAGAAAGTTTCAAGGAGGTTCAAAATAATTGGTACTCAGATCTATTCTGTTCTGATCAGCCCTAGAAACAGAAAGTACTGACAAAGTGATAAACAGCTTTCAGACAAATGCATAACTCCAGTGTCAATTGGAGTTATGTGCAGACACTCAGAGGAGAAATAGTATATAGCTCTCCATTCCTGAACATGACAGTCATAATAAACCTTAACCTCAACATTCCCTGCTTTCCTCAACCACAGCTAAAAATGCTACACACATTTATACCATCTAATGAACCAGACATTAAAAGGAAACCACAGATCTATACCAGCAGATTATCAGGAAGAGAAGTGTGAAGTGAATACTTGCTCATTACAGTATCATGGTAGTTACGAAAAGGAAAGACCTAATAAATCACTGTTGTCATCCTTCAGCAAGAGTAGGGGATAGTCTGCCATTGGAGGTCCCACCAGCTACTAAAATAACTGCTTGTAAAGTGGATAGTACAAATATATAATGCAAAATCCTTGGGGACAGAAACTCAGACTCATCGTGGTGAACCTGGAAAAAATGATGGATTTTTTTTTTTACTCTTCTTTGATGGCAGTACAAAGGAAGGAGAGACTGTGGAGTGAAGGACTTTGAGTGAATTGTGTCTGGTTTTTGAGTCTGTTGTCTACTCTCTTTCTTAATGTGTATAAACCAATTAATAGTAGATGATGACTCTGATTATGAAAAGAAGGGAAAGGTATATGACTTGTTCTTTCAGAAGCAAGTAAATAAATAAAGAGTAGGAGTGAGTGGAGTTTAGAACTGACTCCTTTTGCACCCACACCTCCTCGAAGCCAGGGAAACATCCAGCACTGAAATGATCAAAACCTATAGCAAACAGTGGTCAGTAATGAATATGTATCATTGTAATGAGCAAACACAAAGAACAAAACTCTGCTATTGTTATGCCTCAGAGATGTTTTTCATGCTATTCCTACAGTTTCACTAATAACCAAACCCCTAGTCTATCTGATGTTCAGTTTCCTGTTGGTTAATAATATTAATAATTATTTCTTTCCTGTCTCACCTCTCATTTTCCTTATTTTGACATGATACATTTTCTATTGTTTTTGAGATAATTAGACAATAAAGGGAACAAAAGTATCTAGCTACTAATATATCCACTCCTCTACACTGCACAGGATTTACCTTCCTCTGATTGAAATTCTGATAATGGCTGAGGGCCTGATTGCACTAGCTACAATTACTAGAGTCTGGTTTACAATTTGTTCTGTAAATGTTATTCATGTGTAACTTTTCAAAAGTCTTTCTAAGATTATTTTTTTATGTAGATAATTAGACTGATATTTAAGAATTCTAATCTCATATAAATGCTCAATCAAAACACATATTTTCCTGAGAGCTAAAAATGTCTAGATTTCAGTTTTGATTCTCAAAAGAATGTTATTGTTCCTGCAGGACGTGAAATGAACATAAAAGAGTACTTTACCTCACCATTTGAATTAGATAAATTTTTTTCTCCTCTCTTTTTTTTTATTTTAGAATATTTAATTGATTATTGTTGTCAGTTTTCTTTTTTTTCTTAATACCTTTATCTTCTTCTCCTGTAAGTGTGGATTTACTGCTTTTAAAAAATCTACAAAAAGATTATTGTCCTCATTTTGTGCTTTTTATTTTGTATATTTAATTCCTAAATAAAAAATAGACATTTTCAATTTCAGGACCCAGTTAGTTAGCTGTCTCTCCTAAGAGACTACCAAAGATAATAACAACAACTAATTCTGACTGTGTGATGTATATTCCAAGATTTACCTTTCTTTTACAAGCCACAAAACAAATGCTGTTATTTGACTTTCGGCAAGTACTGGTAAGAACTGGACTAAAACTTAGAGTTGAAATTGCAAATATTTTGGCATATGAAATACTTTCTTATCTATAAGATAAACTTTTTACCAAGTGGTAGATGGAAAAATTACAATGTCCTCATGACTGTCTAGGTTAATGCCTCCCTCAGAAAGGGCAGAGGAAAGAAAAGGGTTCAAAAAAACCCAATAAATAATCTTTTACCATTGCAGACAGTAAAAAGAAATGCAATTCAGCAATCAGAAAGAAGAGAGGAAAAAATGACCCCTGGATGTGGGAGGGCAGAATTTGGAGATACTGAAGGAATTTACCTCTACAGTGTGCACAGAAAAGTCATACACCTGAAATGACTGACTCTTGTTCAAATACACTTGTGGGCAAACCCACATTTTGTGTTGGGGAAGCACAACTTAAACCAGAATATGGTAGAATGTGGTATCTCCATGATCACGTTTCAACACAAGTTATTAGAATCCCTGGTTTAAAAAGGAGAAGAACGTTGATGTACAACTCAGAAATTGTGGCAGCAGGCAAAACAACTTTTTGAGCTTGCGATGAGAAAATACACGTACTTCTCTGCATTTTGTTTTACTTCAGCTCTATTTAGTTTTAATCCAAGTCTAATTTAAGGGATTTCTTTCAGATACATTTCCTATTAAGCAGATGAACTTGAGATTCTTTGTAACGTGTGGCTCATTTGAAAACAAGTGCTGTCATCTGTCTGATGAGGTGAACACCATGGAGAGGGATATCAAAGTCAATTCACTTTGCCTTCTAGTGAAAGAAACAAAGGCTAACAAAAGAATGAGAGGTGGAAGTGTGCTGAAGTGGCACTTGAGGACATGGTTTAATGGTGAACATGGTGATGGTGCTAGGCTGACAGTAGAACTTGGTCATCTTAGAGGTCTTTTCCAACTTTAGCAATTTTATGATTCTATGATTCTGAGTGTCATGATCCAGTGGTTTTCAGGGACCGAGTTCTAGGCCATCACAGGAATGGTAAGTCTGATTTCCCCTGATTTTGCACTATGTAAAACCTCTCAATGACAACAAAGTTTCTGTTAATTTACTTTGGGACAAGCAGGAGTGTCATCAGGTCAGAACCTCCCAAAATTTTATATCATATAGGTCCCTTCCAAATCAGAATATTCTATGAATCTGTACTTTACAGTATGTAAATTGCAAACACAGTAACTATTGGACCTTGAAGGAAGGTAAAAGTAATGTGAAGCAAAAAAAAGTAATAAGTAATGCATCCTCTTTCTTTTTCCTTTAAATAAAATTATTTTATGTATTTGAAGATTGTAAGTAAACAAATTGATTAAAGCAGTCATTGCTTCATTGCCAGGCCATTTTTTCTTAATCTTGAGATTCACAGCAGAAGTGAAGCATGCATGCCAGAGCACCTTCTGATTTATCTGACACTGATATTTTTTGCATGTTTTACAGTGGACGGAGACAAGAATCTTTATGCCCTTTTCTGAGCATGCCAGTGTAAGCAAAAAGTACTGTGTATCCACTGAAACAATTAATGTTACAGGTAGCTTGCATCCCCTTAAATGACTGTTTCTTTGAAGTAACTTATTGTGCAAAGTCAGGGTCAGAGTGGACTATTACAGACCAGGCATCAAGAACACAGTGGGAGAGGCATTGCTGGAGAGGAGTCTGTGGGGATAATTCCCCACTGTATTGTCTCCCTGGTGGTATATCCTGCATTACTACTGCACATTGTTCATTTAAAGTCACCACACACAGCAGAAACAATTCATACACCACAAATTTGCTGTAGTAAATGTTCATAAAACATTTGAGCCCCGAGCTCAAGATAAAACATCTATGTCTGGTACAGGTTTTGTAGTGTGGCTTACAGATGTTTCTCTGTGATTTCATTTGCTGGTGAAGACTATTATGCTGGCAAAGAGTATTGAGGGCTGTAACAGCTTTGTGGTGGTACAAGTGTTACTGTAGGTATTTTCAGTCATTTGTTATTATCTCTATGTCATGACACATGAAAAAAAGGAAGAGATGGACACGAACTGCTGCAATTCCCTTGTAGGAAACTGATATATATCTATGCGTCATCCTGCAAAAGCTCTTTGAGTTAGTTATTTCAAGTGCTAATTGAGGACTGATTCAAAATTCAAAATTGAAATCTGTGGAAAAACTGCAGCTCACCTCAACAGACTTCAAAACAGGAACATAAACAATCAGAAGGAGAGACTCAAGAAATAAAACTACTTTGAAAATGTGATCTTAATTTGCCCCAACCACTGCCTTGCTTAGATTACCTACACAGGGACCCAGTGTGACTTTCTGGGAAAGCCAGAGAATGAAGCAGCTAAATGCATTTATATTTAGGAGAAAAAAAATGTATAATTTTATAAAATGTTTTTATATTATGTTAATGCTTTTCCACCTAACATATTTTAGTGAGGTTTTTTATACATTTTTATCTTATGCTATAATATGTTGTCACAAAACACAAAAATATGTTAGTATGATATTCCAAGAACAAGCTTTTGCACTTTTTCACCAGCTCAAATTGTTGCTTCAGTGTTTAATTACTGTTGAACACCTCTGTAGAAGCACACAGCTCCATCTCAGTGCTACATTCTGGTATCTGTATGCTGTTTACATGCTGAATCCACTTCCTGACTTCGCTATTGATACTTACTGTTAGAAAGGCTGTGCAGAGTATTACAACCTTGTCAGGTGATTGAAGGCTTTAGGGGACAGATTTCCAAAGCTATCCATGAGCATAAAACAGATATGTGTGTTGTATTTATAAAAGTATGTGAGGGTTTTGAAGTTGACCCACCTACTACATGGATGGGCACACAGTGAGCTTTGCATCTCAGCTGGAGATTCTAGGAGCTGCCTTTTTATGACTAATAAGTCTACAGATTAGGTGTCCTGGACTAGTTCTCTGAAAGAGGAAAACCAGAAGTTTCTGAGTAGAGTTGTATTTCCTACAACTGCAGTAAGTGCAATCAATTAATATAATGCTGGATTTCAGCAGGAAACACACACCTCAGACAAGGTTCATAAAGCGATTTTGGACTCATCTTTAATTTTGCTTTACTATCATATAACATTTCAAATCTAAAGGAATTGTAGCCAAACTGATGCTCAAACCAGCGCTGTTTCTGGGTTTGTCTGTGATTTTTGGAGAGGAAAAAAATTACATTTAAGCTGGAATTTTGATATACAAATAAACAGAAAGTCGTGTGGCTGAGGAATAGAGTTCTTCCTCAGAACTGCTTTTATGCAAACATGACCCTCCAGAACCTCAATGAGCCAAAGACTGTTGAGACTTGCTCTCCCTGATTTAGCAGTTTACTTAAGCGTGTGCCTGTCTATAAGCATATGGATAACTTCATTAACATGACTGAGAGTTAGGCAGGTGCTATGACAGCCTAATGGAGTTAGGTCTTGTCTGAAGAATGAGTTCTGAGTGTTTGTTCTTGAACAAGTCAGCCAACAGTCAGCCTGGCTTTTGCTGAGCAGACTACTTTGTCCTTTGTTATCAGTGGCCTTTGACTAAACTTAGCAATAGGATACTCAGCAAGATTAAAAATTTTTGGTTGTACATAAAATTATTTTAGGTCATTATAATTGAGACCATAGACATCAATAATGAATTTTATTTAAAAAAAAAAAGCTAAACTAATGATTCACTTCAGGAAAAAAACACCTATGAGTAAGATGGCATCTACTTTTCATCCATAGAGTAAAGTCTGAGAAATGAGGGATGAAGAAAAAGGCTAATGATGCAGGAAGTAACTGAGAAAAAGTCTTATCTTGAATCAAAATGTGGCTTTTTCCTGATCTGAGTAGCAAGAACTCCAAGGGATTAGCAGTACTCCATCTTTCCCTCCGGAAAGCAATACTGTTCTCCTGTGTATAAGTGAACTACTGTGCCTTCATTTCTCTCCTCCCGTTACACCTCTGATTGACTAAACTACTGGGTTTCAGTAGGCACTGAAAAGTTAAAGCTGAGAGAAAGAAAGGCATCCTGGAAAACATACATGGACAGACCTCACCACATTCAAGACCTTCACAAATGTGTACAGTGTTAAGGAAGTTGCACATGGTTTTAAAGTTAATAGAAAAATCCTGATTTATTTTTCAATATAAACCCCAGAAATATTCTCAGTGTCTTCCAAAGCACTTACTGACTGCTTTACAGGACACTCTGCCCATCAACATATAATATATTCATTTTTGAGATATAGTGTTGCTTTTAAAATGTAGGGTTTGTTTTCCTTTGCTTTGTTCCCTCCATGTAAAATGGAATATTCTACCTACACAGGGAAAGTAGTCTTTATTAAACTTGCAGGCTTACAAATGAACAAGGCCAGACAATGTAAAGAGCTGAAGAAACTTTTTTGGGGGTTGATTTATGTTGAAACAAGCAAGGGAAATACAGCATATTTTATATTGTCTGATAAAAGATGGTTTATAAAAAGCCCTTCAAAATGTAATGTTTTGAAAACCGCAATGAAAAATGAATTTTTGATAAGTCTTGCCTCAGTGATAGCCTTGGCCAAGGAGAAACTTCTACTATAGAAGTGCAATACAGAATTTTGACTTGAGAAACTCTATATAGAGTTTTACATAAGTAATTGAATATAGGTAAGGAATCCAGAAGAAAAAGAAATAACTGATAGAGCCAGTAGATATCAAAGAATTATTGCAATCTATTTAAGGCAAGAAGCACATTCTGGACTATAATTTTCCTGATAATACAGAAATGCCCAACTCTGATGATCCAAATTTTTAATCTCTGCTTTCATTGGTATTTTTTAAGATGAAATATAGTAAATCTAATTTCTCCCAGTGCACAGTTTCTCCTGGAAGTTGCTCTTTCCTTATTGGTAACACTGAACTAAGGAGGTCACCATTCCAACCTTATTCTCCAAATAACAACAACAACAACAACAACAACAACAACAACAACAACAAAAGCTGAGCTTTCAGAGAGGTGTAAAAAGGCTATCATTCTGGATTATTCAATTTTGTATAGCAGCCACTAGACATGAAAATTCTGAAAATTTCTCTGAAAATTCTGACTTGGGAAGATTTTTGCCAAGCCAGCATTCCTGGTTCTGCATTGACCCACATCTTGGATATATGTATCATGTCCCAGAAAGCACCTATCATAGCACTGCACTCCTAGGGTACCTCAGTTTGGGCACCTGTAAATACTCTGTTCCCAATAAGGGAAATGAGGCTGTGCAGAAAGTTTTCTGGTGCACTTGTTGCCAAATGGAAAGGGGACAAGTTCTTAAGCACATACTGACATCATGTTCCCTTAAACCTCACCCCAGACCAAAGTATGGGTTAACTAACAGTTTAGGGAACCAAATTACCACATTGTCATATGACATAACATTTCTCCACCAGCAACACACCTTGAATTAATTCGGGCAGTCCAGCATGAACTGGTTTGAAACTTTTGGCAATTCACTTGCTGCAGTGGTCTTGAACTACATTTCAGAGAAGTGAAAGTGTGTTTGCCCCCTTTTTGTGAACTCTTCAGAGAAATAATGTTCAGTGTAATAAGCATAAGCCTTGCTACCTGGCAGGAACTTGTGGCAAGACCAGTAGCAGCAATCAGCTAAAAAATGTTCAAATTGCACAGGCCTGTGTTTATGCCAGGGATTAATTTGGCCGTTAATTTGGATTGTATCTAGACTTTAAAAATTCAGTAGAGCTGTGTTGCTTTGAAGCCAGGGCCTTAGATTTGAGCTGACCTTTCCTATGTTTTATACCAAAAACATAAGTAACTGAAGCAATTTTATACTATAGCTAGTATTTTAACAGCCACAAGGGCCTAGTAAAGGTGTGGTATTTTCTCCCAAGTTTTCAAATCATCTACGTTTCTCTACAGTTTACAAAATTGCAGTTGCCCTGACATCTTCGGAAACATAAGCAGGGCCATTGGTTTTCATGTTTTTTCTTTTGTTTTGTTTTTGTTTTGTTTGTTTTTTTCCAATAGATCTTTTTGAAAAGAAAAGCCTAAGTGTTACATAGAAGTACAGTTCTTAAATAACAAATAATACTGTATAAGCCTCTCTTCCTGTGTGTTTTCCTTAGTAGTCTGTGGGAGAAAGGGGAAATACAAGAATTCAATGAAACATAAGCAGCAAGTAAACCTTTCTATCTTCTCCAATTACACAAAAATAGGAAGGGAGCATCATTTTCAAAGGAACAAATGTTACACAAGACATGCCCTTTAAATCCTTTTTAAGGTTCCGTGACCTGTAAAACTATCTGCAATATCAGCAACAGAAAGCTTTGCACAGAACAAATGCTTATGTTTTATGTGTACTGTATTTGCTAATCATTAGTTCATAAGCAAGAGCAGATATACAGTGTGCTATAAATAATGGCGGGAATGTAAAAGTGAATTGATCTGTCTGGCTATCTAGTAATACTGCTGGCAGAGAACCAGTTTTGAATGGCTGCCAACTACCATAGACCCAGCCAGGGATTTGTCTAGGGGTCTTGCCCTGTCAGGCAGAAAACAGTCTTAAGCTGAGCTCCCAGAACTGTGAGCACCGCCTACTGCTCAACAATGAGCATTTCCTGCAGCGTCCCCTTTACCCACTTAGTTAAATAGCAGAAAACATGCACGAGTTACCAAGCTATGAAACCAAGCATCTAAAAATATTAATCACTGGATAGAGAGGTCAGCGTGCTTGTGAACTGAAGTGAAATACATTGTTCAAATTGCCTATGCACACGGAGAGTGAGAAACTGAGAGCGAGATCCACACAGGCACACAGTCACACACAAATATGCTAAATTTATTCTGTTGCCAGAGCCCTTAAAGCATTCCACAAATGTATGGTAGCTACTGTGCCGAAATCCTCATGGGTGAGGTAGTAAGCAGACAGAAGAACGGAAGTGTTTATAGTGATCTAGATATTTTTAAGAGGATAATTATGCTAAATAATGTGATTGTAATAGAAACAAATGGGGTGGGGCTTTATTACAGGAAAGGAAGGAGGTGGCTCAGAAGCAAGTCCTGACAGCAAAATTATTTCCCCATCTTTAGTGCAAATAGAGCAAAATGGTGGGCTAATTTTCCCCTCTTCCTTTAAGTCAGTCATGCTGATCCACTTACTGCATTGCTTGAACTAGTTTTCTCTGTGTATAAACATGGAAAGACAGCTCAGGCAGCAAACTTACCTCAGGATGCCTTGCAGGGATTCAATAATGTGCCTGCTTGGCACTGTTTCTTGTATCCCTCAAGGCTCTCTCCCAATCTCTTTGTAAGATCAGCCCTGGCTCAAAAAAGAAAAAAAAAAAAAAAAGGGAAGGGAAAAAAAAAAAAAAAAAAAAAAAAAAGGGGGAGAAGAAAAAAAAAAAAAAAGAGAAGACGGCAGAGAAGAAGAAGATGAAGAAGGAGAAAAGGAAGAAGAAGAAGAAGAAGAAGGGGGAAAAGGAGTCCTATCAAATGATACAGCTCAGCTTCATGTAATCTCTTCTCTAGGTGATTCTGATTCACTGTTTGGTGCAGAATCAGAGTATGATCAGAGTGTGTTCATTCATGTGTGTGTATGTGAGTGCATGTGTGTAGGGATGCTGATTATGTCTGTTCAGTATTTATATTCCTATATACACCTATATATTATTTTTACTTTAAAAAGAGAGGACAAGTTGTTAATTAAGTACTGCTATACTTAATTTCTTCAAAGTGAAGCTTATAGATCTGAGACCACAGGGCTTGGGCTGCTGCTTTGGTTTTGAATTTGGTATGGCTTTATTGAATTTTATAAATACCAACCAAATTCAAACAAAACTGATTTAGATTTCACCTCATCACTTAAAATATATTTTGTAGAGTACAGCCTGTGCAGTAATCCTCTGCTATACTTTAATTTGGTTTTAATTTTATAGGCCCTGTTTTAACTGCATATTTCCAGACCTTTATTTCTCTCACAGCTCTTAGCAAAATGGTAGCTCATAAACACAAGCTCTGCTGTATAGACTTTGCATTTCATCCCAAAGTATTTCCTTTTTTATAGCCATGGTCTTTCCATCTTAGTGCTCTGAGCTTGGGTCACAAATCTCACTGCTATTCCAGTGTGTGACATCTTCGCTCGTTTGCCGCTGCTCATTAACAAACAATACTGCTGTGAAATTGGTTTAATGACAAAGTAATAAAATTGCTATTCTGCTCACAGATTGCCTGAGGCACTTTGAGCTCCTACAAGGCTTACTGTGGGTGCCAAGATACATTAAGCTGCTTATTCGTAAAAACTGCATCATCCGTTTTTTTCACAGGTTTTTTCCTTTCCCTATCTAGCCCCTGCTTCTTTTTATCTTCAAATAAAAAGATATATTTGCTTATGTTCTTCCATGCTGTCAAGTTTTTACTTTCATGCATATTTCTGGAAAATGAAAGTGTATTTCATTTCATTTTTCTTTTTAAAAGGTCACTCTGTCCCTATTCCAACACTGTTCCTGGACTCCAAACCCTTTGCAACGCAACATTAAGGGAGACTTATTTTAATATACCATATTATGTAATTGGGATACTAGATAGAGTTAGTCCTATTTTAGGCATAGCTGGATAAGAGAACTACTTATAGAATGAGTTTCCTTTTTTAAAGTACTGATTCGTGCAATGCAACTATTTTGTGTCAAGGTTTTAAGGCAAAAGCATTTTTTTTGTTTCTGTTTTAAATGTGAAAATAATTATATCATACCTAGTTACTTTTCATACTAAAATTTTACGAATACTAAAATATGGCAGAGTAATGACAACCAAAAAGCTTTGAGAAGCATGTGGTTTTCATAAAGAATTGCATGTTTTAGAAAGTCTTCCTTTTCTTTTTCTTTACAGCCTCTTTTCTTTTTTCATTTATTTCTGAGGCCTGTATAGACCCAGAGATTTCCTGCTGGCAGACAATGCTAAAACAACCCAGTTGATCTTTGACAGGTGGACAGGTCCTGATAGTTATAGTCAGGCATCTTGACACTACCAAAATAGTGTAAACAAACAATCCTAATTAATACTACTTTCACCATTTAAACAAGCATGTTAAACATTTATATTTATCCATTTTCATTCAGGGAATGATTGTAATCTCTAAATGCTTCATTGCACTTACATGTGTACATTTGTGCACACCTATATAAAGTACTTTTTAGGGAAAACAATGGGGAAAAAACCCCATGTCTTATTTCCACTTCAATAACAAGTAATTTGACCTGCTGAATAGCTTAGGAAATGTGGTTTGGGTATCTGTGATGGTTAGCTAGCAGTGGAAAAACTGGTTCAGAAACAATAAGACCTGGTCTGAACATGAATCTCACACACACCCCGCTGCCCCCCTTCTCTACTTCAAACCTCAGACTGATCCTCCTTTCAAATATCTTGTGCTTCAGGGCTTCCCCAGGTCAGATTCATTGCAGAATGTGTCTGACCTGAGGAAGCCTCAGAGCATGAGATTTGAATGCAGCAGGCTGATGCAAGCCCAGGAGAGACTCCCAGCCTAGTGAGCACCCCTCGGTGGGATTATCCAAGGTAGGAAGGCCTACTGGAGGTCAGGAAAGGATTTAAGCACTCTCAGAGGAAAGTGAGGGATAATGGGAGTCACTACGGCTGAGCTGGGCTGCTGACTCGGCTCAGAGGTGGTCAGGAAATACGTTGGGAGGTCAGGAAAGAAAAGGGAAATAAAATGGAGGAAAGAGGAAACTGGGAGTCAGAGGAAAAGGATAAGCTGATGTTTAATGGCTGCTAGGATGTAGACAGGACCTCCAGAAGTGTGGGAATGAAAGGCTGGAAATTATCCTGTTGGTTGAGGAAGAGTTAATGAGGTTAAAACCCACATATCACAGAAGGTTTAAATAAGCAGATCCTTTTGGTGACTTCTATAAGTATTTTCCAATTTTCTGCTTCCCTATGAACTTTTTCTGTGCCCAGCAAAAGGAGTGTAGAAAGCACACTAAAACTGATTATTATCTCCAGGTCAGGTTTTTTTTGTCTCTGCACCACGTTTAAAACTTCCTGCTGCCTGTTCTAAACTCTGCTATCTAGTCTTCACTTCCAACAAGTGCCCTACAATCTTTGTGTAGCCTGAGCACGTGCGTGTGGGTGCTGTGAGTCTTCGGTTCACTGACTCTGCTTACGGGGATTTCCCCCCTCCAGAGGAAGCTGACAATTCATGCTCTTTCTGTGTTGTTTAAGAGTTACAAAGGTGCTCATCATCTTGTTCATGGAAATCAGTGGGAGCTAAGCCCTAAGCAGGAGTTAGGTGCGCACAAGTGGAGATCGGAGCATTTGTATTACAACCAGGAGAGAAACTACAATGCATCCACTGGAAATTCTAATGCAAGATTAATTAAGCTTCTGCTTAATTCTTCTGCTAGGCAGATTTGGGCTGATTTACTGTTCAAAGGGAAAGTATTCAGCTATCTACTTATCCTAACGTCTACTGGAGACCCTAGAAGTACATATCAGGCCCCAAGGATACTGTACGGAAGCTTCTGAACCGCTTTCTTTTCCTGTCTGTGAAGTACATATACATTCATAACTTGCTTATTTTTCTATTCGCATTTTAATGGACCAAATCTGGGCCCAAAGTTTGTGTTGTAGAGAGCATATGTATATCTTTTCTTGGACCCCTGTGTAGAGCACAAGCACAATCTGAGAAAAGAATTTGGCCCATATGAAGGGATTGTCAGGTTTTAAAGATGTGGTAATTACAAGCACACAAGGAAGCCATGAAAGTCTGGATGAAAAATTCAAATGAGCCAGCAAAGACACAAATTTGGCTTTGAACTAGGAAAGCTCTTGCTTTGATCCTGATCCTTTTGGGCTGCAACCACAAGTTCTGACAACAAGCCACATGTGTATATTGAATGAGCTGATGGGGCTGACTGAGAGGTGTGTCCACTGCCTGTTCTTGCTACCCTGCATGCTTACATCTGGTCGATATTTTGGCATTTTATATTTTTAATTTTATTTGCAACTGGCGGCTTATGGGACTAGGAGCACTGACAACTGCAAAATTGAAAGGTTAAGGGATAAGAGAAAGATGTTGAACACGGTGACACTGAAATTTTGAAAGGAAAATTACTGAGTCTGGGAACTATTCTATAGCAAGTATCTCATTTCTCCTTATCTCTTTCTTTCCTCAAATGGATAAGAAAATGCCTTTGGCCCTCTATAGGTTCTCAGGTTTAGTATATCTGTGCTTTTCCAGACTGACTCGACACACCTCATTTTGCTGTCTTAGAAGACCTAGGAATTTTCCATAGACTTGTTTTGAAAATTTCCTCATTGTTTGTAAAGTGATAAATGAAGGAATTGTCTATTTATGCTTAATTAGTGCCATACTCCCATGGCAGATAACCTGGAACAGATTTTCTGGGGCAAAATTGCTGGAAAGCATGCTTTTTATTAAAACAATCAGAAAAATTTTCTGGCCATAAAAGAATACCCTGGTGTAGCTATAACTTTGGTAGGATAGGGATAGGATGATGTGTGCAACAGCTATCTATTGTAACATCTATGTGGAATGTACTGAAGCAGAGAAAGAGAACTAGCTGGGAAGACCATTGCAGGCAGAGTCTGGTGTGACAGAGGCACAGCTGGAGTTATCCTAGTTTATCTTTCCAAAGATCTGATACCTACAGCAGTATCAAAACCCAAATGGAGGAGAAATGGCCTGTCTGAAATCAGGTAAAGTGTAAAGAAAGCTCAACTTATTAGATGTACTTTTCATTAATAGATTTGGTCCTTATACGTCAGGTGTGACTTGCACTGGGCCAGGACAGTCCCACAAGACACTGTGCCCCGAGACTCCCTCCTGAAGCACAGCTCCCCCAGCTTTCCCCCTGCTCTAAGGGAGCAGCAATTTACTGCTAGCCCACACCAGCTGCTGATAATTCCATCTTCACTCCTCCCCCAAATCCGTTCATAGCAGCTTGTATTTTGAGAGTACAGGGGAAGAATCTCCTCAAGAGATAACACATTGAAAATAAATGTTAGCTTCTATAAAAGGTACAAGCTTAAATATGCCATGCCCACTGCATTTATTTAAGGATACAAGTTCCTTCAAGCAAAATGTCAATATTTTATTTCCTTCAAACTATGAAGCTATGTTATTTTAGTTGAGCATTAAAGCAAGTCTCTGGTTTTATTTGCTAATTGCAATAAACCTTCTCAAAGGAATGTGATTTGAAAGTTGTTTTAAATGCAGATGACACTAGATTTTGGTCCACAGAGTAAACCAGAAAAATGTTTGTTGAAGGTTACTAGATTTACTTTCCCAAACTCCCAAAGTATTATGTTTTATGAAGGACTGTGTCACTCAGTTATATGTGCACCTTGACAATGATAACTAGCATGGTGCCACGGAAACCGGAAAAATGCATTTAGGGTTGGGCCTATGCATCAGAGAACAGAATCAATCTTCCTAATTAACTGCAAATTAGCAATCCCAAAATGAGTGGGATCAACCTGTCTTCACTGGCCAAGAATCATGTTAAGTATATAGCCTCCTCTAAGTGCCTCTAAATTACATTTATGCCCGTATAAAGTAACATTCTTTTAATCTAATGCTGCATTAATGTCACTGATCTGAAAGTTATTGCACTGTTTTAAATTTCTGCAGATAGGTAGACAGATAGAAAGATAAACAAATTAATAGACAGTTATGGAGATAGCCTGATATTTTGTTATTCAGGGCTCAGAGTAGCTCATAAATCACACTGAAGCCACAAACAAGGTACTAATTAGCATAAGTCTCTGGAAAGAAAAGTTTCTGTTGAATGGAGAAATTCTTTAAGGCCACTGAGCAGTAGCTATTAATAAAGATAAAAATAGTAAATGCAGAATGGAAGATAAAACGCAAAAATGGGACACAGTAGATATTTGATTAATTCCATCCCTAATGATCAAAATCGCCAAATAATGTTAGGCTAAAACTAACATTACTGATATACTGTTTTTACTCTTTAGGGTGTATGATCAAAAAGATCTTGGGTATTGTGTGAGTACAAAGGACTGACCTTGGGTGAATTAGCTTAATTAGTTAATGCTTGTAAAGCACTAGATGGGTGTTAAGTATTAATTAATTATTAATTATTATTGGGTAAAGATGGGATTTGGAATCCCATCGCTCATACATGTGCCCCATCCTTCATACAAGAGCTTCATGGGGGCCCCACTGGTCTCTGCTTGCCTGCGTGTCTCACAAGTCTCAGCAGTTTGGCAGTCCCATTCCAAGGGGAGGGAAATGGGGAGACATTAGGCACTTTGTCCTGGTGGCTGAGTGAAAAATTGGATAGAGAGACTTAATTTTCAGTTTTGTTAGTGTCTTGTTTTGTGATTTATGAGAAAATTTGCAGTTTTTAGCTAAGCCAAATTCTCAGTGCAAGTTCCTTAAAGAACTTAAGGATCAAATGAATGTCCAAGTTTATCTGCACGTAATATGTGATTCAGAATGCTTTCCTTTCAGTGCTGTTGGGAAACCACTTTTTTCTTTGTCTTCTTTTGCCATTACCTCATAAAGGTCATTAACCTTATCTTTTATGATCATGATTTGTACTATTTAATATTCAAAGTGAATAGTTTTAGGTTACAAAGGATCCCTGACGAGCTCACAAAAAATACCTTCTCAAAATTATTTTGAGGTATCCTTCCTAGCCACCTTTGCCCAGAGCTGTTCTTGATCAAATGTTGGTGATATTCATTTAAGGTTTATTTTCAGGGTTATTCAAATATTAGTTATTGTAAATCCCACTAATACACCAACTCTCAGCCTAATATTTTCCTATCATTTTAGTATGATACATAACTATTGGTAAATGACATTGAAAGGAATGTAACATTTAACTACATTTCACTTCGCATTAGCATTGTCCAATTTCTCATGTTTTAAATTTTTCTGCCTCACTGCAGCCTAGAAGAAAATACATGCTGGAATAATTATATGAACAATTTAGATTTAACATATTGAATAGCAGAAGAGATCATGCCCGCCCATTTGTATTTTTTTTCACCCTTTTCTCCATGCTAGTCTGGAAGATGAATAATTTCTCTCCTTAGAAGCATACCTAATAAACAAAGCCCTAATGCTTAGAAGGGAGTGAGGGGAGGAAAGCGCTTTATTACTGCTGTTCAGATCAATACACGAGAATCTCAGGATGATAGGGTAATTAAAACACGCACAAAGTAATTCATCAACTTTCACTTGCCTTTTGAACCAGCTTTCTGATCCCTGATGTTTTTGCTTGCAAGAATTCAAGACCGATCCCAGCCAGCATTTCCCACTTAGCTTACAGCCCTAGATTTCATTCACAAACAAGAAATTGTGTTGGCCTTGCAACACATATGCTTCGTGTTTTTTTATCCCTTCCCTGCTCTTTGTCTGGTGTGAGATGCTAGCTAGCAGTGAAATTTACCTAAGAGCTAAGTAAAAGGGAAAAAACCAATCTGCGCTGTTTGACAAGTGAGAAGTTCAGCATCGACTCAATCACTGATAATTTTATGCTGCTGGTTATTACACTTGGATTGTTTGTAAGTGCTCCTATTAAAAAATGAAATAACCACTCCTGCTGTAATGAATAGACCAAAGAGTGTTTTAATCATTTTCATGATTAAAAATAATATTAAAACTTACTTTGAGTTATCTAGTGGAAATGTCTCATTTCAGCTGGGGGCTGTGAGGAGCAGCGTTTGCACCACAGAGCACCACTTCCTGCACTCCCAGAGTCGACTGTTATGATAATTACCTTCCTGGCATTCCTGTTTTGTTTCCCAGACCCCCAAATGTTTCTTTTCTAATGACAGAGCTCCAGTTGCGGCACATAAAATGAACAGAATACTTCTTAGAAAGAATTCAATTCCATACCGATTAGGAAAAAATTTAAATATAACTTCAGCTGAGCTTGACTATTGTTACAGGTAAGGACTGTGGATCACTGAAAGCAAAGGAGTTAGGTCTTCACAGGAGTTGATTGTGTATTAATGTAGCAGAAAGGCTAGGAAAGATTTATGCACTGAATAGGCTCAAGCTCCTGCAGAAGATTTAATCATATTTCTTTGCTTACACAAAACACTACCTCCCTTTGTTATTTATCATTTGCCCTGTAAATACCTGCTAGCCTATAAAATTCTCTATTATTATCTTGTGTTATCGTGATGCACAGAGTGTCAGCTAGGGATCAGTCTCCTTGTGCTAGGCTAAATGTACTGATCAAATAATAGAGTCCCCACCCCAAACCTTTCCCAATCTGCATATCAGACAGAGCTCACAGGGAGATGTGAGGGCGTGGTGGTGATTTGGGAGGATTAAGTAACAATAAAACAAACAATTCAGCATAAAAAGCAGGAGTCACTTGCCTAACCAAAGACAGATGGGAGTGATTTTAAGGCACAGGTAGAGGCAAGCTCTAAAGAAGCATTTCAAAGAGTGCAAAGGGTAGTTTTAGATGGTTGCCAGGGAAGAATCTCTCCACACAAGATGGGGGACATCAGTACAGCTACCGTGAAGTTGCAGTTCTTGGTTTGATTTTCCAGTCATTAAATAAATAAACCAGGTTACCCAAGTCAAAGAGAGAAGCACAAGCTTCTCCATGAGGGCAGTCCAGATTTTTTACAGGAATGTAAAAAATATCTCTGCACTGTTTTTGCTGTTCTCCCTGACCAATAGAGAACCTTGGATGCAATCACTGGTGCCCAAGGCTGCTCCTATCCCCTTTGACTAGCCTTAGCAAGGGCTTTACAGTGTAATCAGTTGGGTTTTGATGTTAAGCTAGCCACTCAGTTCTAAACAACATTTTCAAAAAATCCAAAAATTTAAAAGCACCTTACACCATTGCAACTAATTTCAACTAAAATACAATTATTTCAATAAGCCCTAGCTATACATGGGAAACTTTGAGCCTAAGTGACTTATGCAAAAATGCCTAGTTGATTTTCCATAGAACTTTAATTGCTAAGTCACTATGCTTTATGCTTTATATGGTTTAAAAAAAAACCACCCAAATTTGGTGGCTTTCCCTCTTATTTTTCTTGTAGAAGATGAAATGCAATACTCAACAGATTTATGAAAGGAAACTAGATTGAGCAGTGTATTTCATAACTGCTAAAAACCAAACCAAATAATACCTACCATTTGTTGCACATCTTATACTGAAAAATAATCCAGCTCAATTTCAGATTTTTAAAATTAAACATCCAAAATATTCACCCCTGGGATGAAATTAATGTGAAAATTTCTACTCAGAATCTAGTTATTTCAAAAAGTTATTGGTCTCTGGAAACAGGTGCTGCTTATAATGAATGTGTCATCCACTATTGCTGTAATAGGAACAACTAATGAATAACAGAATTATATTTAAAATTAATAAAAATTATGAAATTTGATGTGGTACATTCTTCAGTAAGCAAGCTTTAAATGAAATACAATTTTTATTGGAAGATAATCCATTCTAGCAATGAACTCAAACCCACAATTTTTGCAGCCAAAAATAGCAACTTTGCTGACAGTCTTCTCTGAGCCTTAAAAGCAACAGTCCATCACAGAAAATATATTTTTATTTCTGATAGTTCTCAGTTCCTGCATATAAAGAAGAGGTTATTGTAGTACTACCTAACATCACAAAGTGTGACAGCATTATTATTGACATTTTTAGATGGAATAACTGAGGCAGAAAGAAGTAAAGTGACCTGCCTATGCAGCTCAGAGACACAAGAAAGAAAATGCTCCATGTCTGTTGGATCCCAGCATACAATTCATGTGGCTACACTATGCTATTATGGATTACTTGATCTTAACATTTGAAATTCTAGGATTTCAATAGGATAAATTCTATTTATCCCAGAAAACATCTTACGTATTTTCATTTGTCTTATTTAATACAGGCTTGATATCTTAAAAATAAACAACTTGTAGAAGTCAGAACAAAACATATACAAATGTTTTTATGTTGCAAAGAATAGGAACTGTATACCATAAATATGAATTCAGTAGGGGAGATAAAAATTTCCTCTCTTTAAGACCATTTGATCTCAAGGATTTGCCAGACTATCCTTTTTGCTGAATCTTATTCTCTGTCATTGATCATGAATATGAACAGCCTGATTTGTGGATGTGAGAAACTTCGTGCAATAAAGAAGTTCCGCTGACACCAGCTCTTCATTCTCAACTGACTCTCCTTCTTAGAGTTAGTGGAAACAAACATGGAACCAATTGATGCAGTTCTGTGCTCAGACAGACATCCTCTGATTTGACCAAGGGCTGGCAGGAGCTCCCCTGGGATGGAGGCGCTTCCCATTGTGAAGTGGGAGTTGTACCATCACTGAGCTTCCCTGCCACGCTGGCACTTGGGCTACCACACATTTTTCTAGCAGGTGGTACTAGCCCTGGTACTAGTCCTGGTGAATCTGCCCCTATTGCTGGTGCTGCGAGGAGATGCTTGCAGCAGGATGTGCACCACTGTGGCAGCAGCTCTCTGGCCACAGAAATCAACTGACAACTTTCCCAGGCCTTTCTGGGAAAAGTCTGTGAGAAGATCAGAGAAAAGAATGAGAAACAATTCTTATCTTAACCCTGCTGCACCTGTTGTTATGAACATGTGCAATGTGTTCTGGAGATTTGTTTGCCAAAGGGTGGTTTCTTAATTAGCCAGTGCTGATGGGTTTTGATTGAAGGACCAATCAAGTCCAACTGTACCATAACTGTTTATAAAAGCAATGAGTTTCATAACAATAACAATATATATAATATATAATAATGATATATATAATAAAGAGATTGATCAGCCTTCTGTGAATCATGGAGTCAATGCTAATTTTTACCCAGCTGGGGGCCTGTTGTGGCGACACACCACTTCACTTGAAGGCTGCAGCTGACTCCATGTCCAGTTGTGAACATTATGGATGTAACTCTCCTCTACCTTTTCTCCAGTCCAAACATCCAAACATTGTAATCAACCCTGTTTATTACACAAATGTTTTTGCATGGTATGTAGATTTTTTGTCTTAGAAACTAAAAATTTGACAGTAGCTGAGAGAAAAGGAATCCATAACCCACAACCCCACCCCCCTCCCCCAATTACAAATTCTTAAGAGAAAAATGCTTATCTCCTCACATCCATGCTTGAGCAATTCACTAAGGGCCGACTGCCTTTTCATCCAGCTCACCAAACCAATATAACTGTAGACTGTGCTGACGTATAGGGTGTGTTAAAAAATATTGCACTGAAAAAAGGACAGGAAAATATTTCAACAGGCATAACATCCAATCCAAATTTAACCTCATAAGAAAATAAGACCTGAATTCTCCATAAACCATCTTCAGTTTTGGTGCTGCAAGTTCAGTATTATGGCCCAAGAGAATAGGAAAAATGAACCAAAAATCTCAGATCAATATGCACTTGTTACAGAAATATCCTCTCAGACCTAGATATGGAGCAGTGACTGTGAGCTAGCATATTAAATTCTCCTTAATTCAACAAATACTTGAGTAATATCTTTGCAAAAATTTCTTCCAACCACAGCTGCTGTGGTTTTTCTGAGCAAATTGAAAACACTAACTATAATAACACATAGAATAATTGTTTCACATCACATTCCTTTACAAACTCTCACAGTTACTGACATCCTGAGATATTCAGTCTCAAAATTTGAAGTTGCTGTGTCCTCTTTGAAGAAAAGGTTGGGTTCATTAGCTCTGTGATGGACCAGAACTTAGGGCATAGCAACAGTCTCAAATAGGATAACTTGAAGTGTGAATATACACTATATCAGCTGTTTCTTAATAATGAGCTGTGCATGCTCTCCAAAAGAGTAAAGCAGAATTATCCCACCTTTGAGAGGTAAATTGTCTCAGAAATGCTGCATTTATCATGAAGAGGGAACACACATGTAAGTAATTGCCACAGAGTGGCTGCCAAGATACAAGTGCACATTGTACTTTTCTTCATGGTAGTTTGTGTGCCCATAAAACCTGTTGTGGGACTCTCCTAAGGTAGACAAAAGAGAGACTGAGCCTATTTTGCTGGCATTGTCACCTAGAGGAATACAAATGTAGTTCAGGAAGTGGTGGATGAAATAAAAGGTAAATGGATTTCTCAGTTTTTTATTGGTTTGATTCTTCAGATTCCAGAAGGGCCAAGATTTCACCTGACTGTGCTAAGAATGAGTTTTTCCAATCTTGAGTCTATTTCTAATCAGGATATGGATAGACAATCATAAGCAAATGACTTACTGTTTCTCAATAAGAGAGCACTCATCAGGTACACCTCAGTAAGGGACTGCTAGTCTGTTTTCGTTATACAGTAAAATCTGTTTGCATATACCACTTCTTGGGGGATAAATAGAAGAGATTTTGAGGAGCATACTGTCTAACCAGGCATCAAGCCTAAAAGACAAGTGAACAATGTGGGGGGAACAATCCTTTGACAAAGGATTCTATGGTCTCATGAACTCCTAGCCCAAAGATTGTTTTGGACATTTGAGGATAAAAATTAAACAGAGACAGGGCACCATTACTCTAATTTGGGGTAAGCAGAACTGGGCCCCAGTTCATCCTGCAAAATGTAAAACATTGAAGGGTCACTCCCACCAGCAGCAAAGAAACCTAAGTACTTTCACAGAGCAGGTTAACCTGTTAGCGAAACTGCCTTGTGAAGTACTCTTCCCCATCTGTGTTGATTAGAATAGAGAAACAATACTCTTAATTTAAGTGCTCACTTAGCTGCTTAATGTCAGCTTGAATAAGAGTGGATGAGAACCAAGAAAATTCACCAAAAGCATAGGTCACCTTCTGCAAGGTATTACACAAGCTACAATGTTGAGCTTAATGTAGAGCAGCAGAATTTTAATAATACAGTGCCAAACTGGGAGCTTCTTCTCCTAAGTGAATAAAAAATTGCCAAGCATTCTATCATCTATGTCAGCAGTTTTCAGAGACAGACAGAAGAAACATGGCAAAGGTAAGAAAGGTAAGAGCTAATCCCCAGTTTGCAGCATTGAACCACCACAGCAAACTGTATCTGGAGCTAAATGTGAGCCCAACATAGACAGGAAAGTCAGAATAATTTCCTTGGTGACTGGACTGTTGCAATCCAGAAGGACAAGAGACAGGAAACAGATCATTTAAGAGAAGCAACAGCTGAGCAGTAAAGGCTGCACACCAAAGAGGCCAGGGACTTGCAGCCATAATGCATCGGTGCCACCCCAGCAATGAGATTGACACACAAAGCAATAAATAGCAAGGAAATAATCACTCCCAGCTTATGCACAGTATGTGAACAGACTTCTGACAGAACTAAACTGACTTAACTACAAAGTGTCATCCAGAACACCCTGCCAAAACCGAGGTAAGGGGGACTCCAGAAGATTTATTCACATTGGAACTAACTTCACCTGGTGAAAAGGGATATTTAAAGAGTACAGGCTTCCAGCATAAAACCAACCAACAGCATGAAGAGAGCAGAAAAGTAGAAGAAAAAAAGAATATCCATGGAAATAAGGATTTGAAGACCTGCCCAAAAGTCAGCACACTTGCGGTACTTTGACATCTCAAAAGTTGTAGGAGATGGCATGGGTGCCATATCTCCAGACTGAATGGTATGCTAGCAAATTCTGGTCCTCTATTCAATGTTTGCTGGCACCAAAGTCACAACAGCCAGTAGCTGTTAAAAACAAAAAGTAACAACTCACTAAAATTCAGAGGAGTAATCACAACTGTAAGCAGAAAGAGTTTGGAGATGGCCCCAGGAAGTCATTCTGCATTGCAGGTAGCATGAAGCATAGCTGTTGCTGCAGAAGCTCTGTAAATAGCTCTTCTGATACACAGCCAGATTAATTTGGGATGGATTTTGTGTACCACCACATTGTAAATGAAACACCTATTAACTTTGTTCATTGCCCAGTCAGGACAGGCCTAAGCAATCTTCAACCATACCATGCAAGTGCTGTGTCATAATTCAGTCATCAGGAGGTGCTTACAAAGCCGGGAGCCATCAGCAAGCACTGCTGCCTGAAGTCAAAGCACCTCACCTCTGTGACACATCAGAGCATCAAAGGCTCATAAAGAGAGTGCCCCCAGGCCACTCCCAAATTCAAGTCTTCTGTGTGGCAGCACTGCTAAACCACTGAGATAGCTTCACTTCAGCTGTCAGAACTGGGGTTCTTTTACTGTCTGTGTGTAGAAAGACCATTTTCAGGCTGTCTGAAAAAAATTAAATTATACAGGGAGCAGAGAGAAAGAAGTGCAAAATGATGTTTCCAACTCACATAGCAAACCTCTCAAACTAATCAGTCATAGGGGAGGCCAGGTGTCATTTCTGACATATTATTTAGCATCTCTGTGTCTTTGTTTTATTCTTTTCTAGACTGATGCTGTTTTGCTAATTAAGCTAAATGAAATTTCCAGTGCTTGAAATTCAGGGGTGGCCTCCTCTGTGAGCAAGTTTCCCTGTTCTCCATGAGCAATTTAAAGATAGAATTGAGTTTGTTGTTTTGTTTCTTTTAATTGATATCACTTTGTCTAGTGCACAAATGCACATGGCTGTAATTTAGTGAACTTCAGTCTTCCTCTTATGACAAATTGATAGAAAAAATTTATTATGAGTGGAACAATGACTACAGGCAATGAGGGAGAATCTTGGAGAACTACATGTAATTCAGTTGACTAAATGTAATACCTGCATTTTATCAGTAGCTAATGAAAACAGTGCTGAATACTGGCAAAGTCTAAACCATTTCTGATTCCATCTCCTGTCAAAAGACCACTCCATAAATCATACCTGAATTTTATTTAGTGTCAGAAGCCAGTAATCTGACAGAGTGCAATGAGGTGTTTGTACCAAAACATGTATACCAAGTCATGTGCTCCCTAGCTTTGTAATCACAGGGTCACATAATCCATCTATGGATTTTAATAAGTAACTTATTATGTTCCCTTTAGTGTTAATTATTTTACACATCACTTGTTCCTGGTTTATTGACACAATTTAATATCTTTATCACATAAAATTACCAGTATAGCCAATCAGTATTTATTATAAATGAGCCGCCTGTGGAGAGATTCTGTTATTTCCTTTCCATGCCAAAATGTAAAAGACACAGCAGGGTCAGCATCATATTAGGCCTTGATTTTTTTTGAGATGCAGCCAGTCTCTACCAGCCTGGTTAGGTACAGCAAGGTCAGAGGCGTCAATGATTTTTGGTCAGCAATTTTCAACTGATTTTTCTTTTTTTACTGCTTTTCTTTATACACCTGAAGATGGGCCAGATCCAAAACAGTCTGGATTTTGTTCTGCTAGCTGCTTTAATCTGTAAGAGAATGCACAAATACCCCGCAGGAATTGGATCTAAATACCTAATCATCCTCTGTCTAGAAAACAATATGAATCTTATTTATTTTAGTTAATCTAAAACTTTTCTTCTGGTTCCAAAAGCTAGCTTTTTGCATCAAGCTTTCCAGCTTCTTTACACATTTTGGTGCTTACTTATATTTTTAAAAAAATTAATTAACGCACATGCTCTTAAATATTTTGAAATAAAATAGTAACATATTTTTATAAAATATAAAGTTTCCATCAAAACCACATCCCTTTAACTGCCCATTCTGCAATAAGAATCCTAATTGAGGGTGAAGGCATGTGTTGCATTTCTTGGAGGAAGGTGACTCTGATCAGTCTTTTACTTTGAACCCTGGCTCATTCATTTTTCTCATGAACACTTGAACAGTTAAATTTTTTTTCTCCATGAATATTTGTTGATAAATTTTTTTCAAGCTCACCCACTTAGCAATACAACAGTGGTTTTTCAGATGGAGCAAGTGGGAGGAATCTCTACTATTGTTTTCTTGCCTGACTTTGTACATTTGTGCTGCCAGACTCGTACCTTTGAACCAAGAACTACACTCCAGCAGTCCCAGCAGAGACAGGGTAGGCAGCAGCTATCCTACAACTGCTCATGTTAGGATTTTCCTGTTGTTGGATTGGGACTGGCATAAACTATATATCAGGACTATATTCTTGTAGCTCCCTACCTTATTCCATTGCTGACTGGCTTATTAACACATTGATAATGTATGGAGACAAGTACAACTCTTTCACTGCTTTGGAAATAAGAGAGAACTTCAGATTTCTTGTACTGTCCTTCCCCTCCTCCCCCTGCCAGTCAGGAGGTTGAAGGAGTCCCTAACTGCAACTTTACAAGCAAGGAATGAACAAATGTCCCCATAAAATAGTAACTCAGTGTTTGTAAAAATAACACTGAGAATTTGTCACCAATGATAGAAAAGTGTCACATGTGAGAAGAGATAAAAAGCACTGTTGAATCCAGTCACATGGGCTTTGCAGTTAGAGGGCTGAGCTCCACAAGGAACAGGTAGAAATACAACTGTGATGCTTTGTGCTCATGCTGCACAGACAGTTTGGGTAGAATAAGAGCTGCTTTTACCTGGCAGGGTTCTGGGATAATCCTAAGGTTCGTGCAAAGATATCTCTCCTTCAGCCTTCTGACTTGCTCCTTCAGCACAGACTGTTTCCCTCTCTTGTTCTTCCACAGAATCGCGTGCTAGGCTCTTGGTATCCCACTAATTTCTGATTCTTCTGCTGTTGCTTAATATAGAGCCATGTGCATATGGAGTAACTGTTCTCCAGATAAGATGGAATGTAAAAAATCTTATCTTAGTCCATATCTCATTTTTCTAATAGTGATATTTCAGGGAAAGACCTACTGTAAGAGAACAGGAGGAAAAAAAAAAAAAAAAGCAAGTTTCCTGTTTCTGCAAACTTGCCTATTCCTAATTCGCTAAGTTCCTGCACTGTCCATGAGAGAATGAAAACTTGATAACATCCTTCCTTTTGTTAGTAAAACTATTATACACCTACTTTTATGGAGACAGTGATTAAACATCATGCCATGTGGCTTAGGCAACCAATGGAAAAATGGAAAAAGTGAATAATGTTGCATGTGGGGAACTGATTTTGCAAGCAGTACTGGACTCAGTTTTATTTACGTAAAACACTCACTGAGTAATCAACAAATGAATAGAAAGGCAAAAAACACCAACCCTGTCTAAATTAACTCTGTATTAGGAAGAGATTTCTTCATTCTATCCCTAACTGTGTTTCCATTCGTTAAAAACTCCTGGGCAAAATTGAAAAAATATTGGGAAACAACTGATCCTGCTTACTCAAATTGCTAGCACATATTAAGAGAGGAAGGTGGAACTGCAGCAGGGTTTGGTCCTCCATCCTTCACAGCATAAATCTCATCTATTGAACCATAGCATGGTTTGGGTTGAAAGGGACCTCAAATACCATCTAGTTCCATCCCCAGGGACACCTGGAATGGGCAGGAACACCTTTCACTAGGTCAGGTTGCTCAAAGCTCCATCCAACCTGGCCTTGAACATTTCCAGCGATGGGGCATCCACAACTCCTCTGGACAATTTGTTCTAATGTTTCACCACTCTCTCAGTAGAGAATTTCTTCCTAATATAGAATCTAAACCTATCTCCTTTCAATTTAAAACCATGTGCTGCTTTTGTTTGGGATGGAGTTAATTTTCTTCACAGTAGCTAGTATGGGGCTGTGTTTTGGATTTGTGCTGGAAACAATGTTGATAACATGGCAATGTTTTCAATAGCGCTGTGCAGTGCTTACACAGAGTCAGGGCCATTTCTGCTCTCACTGCGCTGCACCAGTGAGGGGGCTGGGGATGCACGAGGAGCTGGGAGGGGACACAGGTGGGACAGCCAACCCCAACTGACCAAAGGGATATCCCACACCACATGGCATCATGCTCAGAATATACAGTGGTGGGAAGAAGGAGTGAGAGGGGGGGCTGTTCAGTGTGGTGCTCCTTGTCTTCTTAAGCCCCTGTTGCATGTGAGGGAGCCCTGCTGTCCTGGGAATGGCTGCATACCTGCCTGCCCATGGAAAGTGGTGAATTAATTCCTTGCTTTCCTGTGTGAAGCTTTTGCTTTGCCTATTAAATTGTCTTTATCTCAGCCAACAGGTGTTCTCACTTTTCCAATTCTCTCCCCCATCCCCATCCTGCATCTCCCCACTGGCAGGGGGGAGTGAGTGAACATCTGAGTGTGGCTGAGATAGGGCTAAAATTAAACCATGGCAAATGCTGCCTCTCATCCTATCACTACACACACTGACAAAGAGTTCCTCCCACCTATCTTGTAGCCCCCCCTTAGGCACTAGAAGCTGGTGTAGGGTCTCCCCAGCATTTTCTCTTGTGCAGGCTGAACCCCAGCTCTCTCAGACTGCCTTTATAGGAAGGGTGCTCCAGCCCCCTGGTTATCTTTGTGGGTCTCCTCTGGCCCTGCTTGAGCACCTCTGTGTCCTGCTTCTGCTGAGGGCCCCAGGGCTGAACACAGTACTCCAGGGGGGAATCTCTTGAGACAAGCTGAGGGGGAGGATCACTACCCTCAAGCTGCTGGTCAGACTTCTTTTGATGTAGCCCAGAGGACACCTGACATTCTGGGCTGTGAGTTCACAATTCTGGCTCATATTCAGCCTCTGATCCCACAGTACTACTGTATCCTTCTCTTCAGGGCTGCTCTCAATTGGTCAGGGTCCTCACAGGATTTCAGAATAGTGAAAAGCATTTTACAATGCCGTGGTGGCTGATGCTGCTCTTCAGCAGCACACCTCCCTTCACTGACTTGATAGAGAAACCACATCTTTTGGCAAGCAACTTCGAACAATGCTCCTTCTGAAATACAGGCCGCTTCCTCTTATAAGTACTGTGCTGAAGCCACCATGATGATTTGTCAATATATTTATGCCTTCACGTGGGAACTTTTGCCACATTTGCATTCTGCTTTCTTGAGATAAAACGCTAATGCTAACTCATGGCACCACCACTCCCTCACTAATAGCTGTTAGAGTTTCTTTGCTTATCAGTGTTTTTCAAGGAAGTTCACAACTTGAGAGGTCAACTTTAAACACATTGAAACATTAGCTTGTAGTGACAGATATAGAAAATATGTCTGGAAACACATGGAAAATATCTTTTCCTTGTTTACCTTGTGAAGTAGAAAAAGAGGAATAAACCTGCTCATGTTCCCAATCCAATACTAGAACAAAGCAGGTCTCAGACAAGGGCTGGGACACAGCAGCAAGTCTGAACTCAATGAATAGTCAGCAACAATGATTATGAGTCACATACAAAGAAGGGAATATGTTTTCTACTACAATCACAATAAAGCAATGAAGTAGGAAATGGAACTTGAAGCAAGTGCAGCAAAAATGTTCTGAAATAGAAATTTTTAAGGACTGTTTTTTCTGCTTTCTCTGTTGATAGTTTTCTTTTCTGTCTCTTTTTTTTAAATCAAATGAGGAAATCTGGATTGTTGACACTGGAAAGAAGACATGTTTCTCACTTTGCTGGTAATCAAAGATATCTCTTGCAAAAGAATTTGGTCTGTGACTAGGAAATCCCCTCTCCTGCCATGCAAACTCTCTCATTCTGACATTTTTCTGTTTCCAAAGCCCTCCAAACCATGTGAAACTACATCTAAATCTCAAAGACTAATAAATCTCAAAGACTAATATTTTCATTTATGAACTGTGAACTATTTGTACTAACAAAATGATTTCACTGCAGTGTGAGGTGTCAGGTAAGTATTACTAGACCCTTTCTCTTGCAGAGGGAAGAACTGAATTAAAAAGGAATTACCTCTCAGAGCAGTGACTTACATGTTTTAAATCTCAAGGATAAGCCAAAGAGAGCTGTGAGAATATATCAAGCTGGGAGAAGTGAAAAAGCTTAACCTTTTGGAAATTCTTCAGTGAAAGGTCCAGGCCCAGTGCTATGTCCTAAAATTCCCTCCCTTTGTTGTGTTTCAGGCTGAGACCAGTGGAGGGGACATAGATGAAGTGGCTGTTCTCAATTCACAGGGGGCCTGTTTAGGCTGAGAAAGGTGAGCAGAGCAGCATCACCAACTATCCAGAAAAAATGGCCCAGAAGAGGTGTCTCAGGAGTTAAAAAGAAATAAATGTAAGAGAGGAGGAAAATTCACCTTTATTGTGTGTTAGAGACTTAAATACTTGAACAGATTCACATGGTCAGACTATGTCATAATCAGAAACAAATTCCTTGTCTTCCAGGAGCTGCCTCAACTGGTTCTTTCCTGGAAATCTCCAAGGAAAAACTCCCCCAAGAACAGCGAGGCAGCAACGAGGCCCTGTGGCTGTATTCTGGAGTTCTCCCTCTTTTCCCTGCCTACCCTGCAACTTGGCACTGTCTCAGCTAACACAAACTAACCTTCAAATAAAAATAATAAAATATTAGCAACGTTCAGGCAGTTTCTTTTGGGTGAGCAGTAAAGGCTTGGCAAACGTCTTCTCAAGCAAGCCCAGTGAGACTTATTGCTGTCATTAGGGAACCAGTCTCTGGCGAGTCCTTGCCTGCAGTGCTAGCCCAAGAGAAAGGGAACCTTTTAAACTAATCTAGGTGCAGAAAAGAAAACCAATGTGGGGGAGGGGAGATGTTTCCAGCAGTTGAAGTCTGATGGAAAATATAGAGTGATAACAGTATATTTCCTGATTACAGAATGGTTTCTGTAGGTTTGGTTTCACATGAAGGAAAAACTTGCCAAACAGAAAAGTGAGCAAATATGGTCTCTATTATAAATACTTCTGCACGGAAGTGCAGAAAGGGAAACCTGTGCTCAGTGCATGATTTTTAGGCAGTGTGATCTACTATCCTCTCTCCTGATGGGTGGGAGAAGGATAAAGAAAATCCCAATTATCAAGAGGAATGGAAAGCTTTGTTGCATATCTGAGTAGGACAATGAAATAATTGGTGACTTCTGAAGAGGGGCTGCAGTGTATATGCTGGAGATGACCACATTTCTCTTCCCTCCGCTATGGATCTGGCTACCTGCCTATTTTTATGTGAGTTTATTTGAATTACACAAACTTGTTACATTCCTTTATTGTTCTTCATTAAATGCAATCAGGAATATGAATTAGATATGAAAACACTTCAAATAAATACATATCCTGTGATAAGACTAAGAAGATCCTTATTTCCTACTTCCTTCCCACAGTAAAATGATGAGACACAAAGAAGCATATACATTGAACTTAAGGGGATTTCTATTAAATCTCTATTCAAGTTGGCAGTCCTTTCCTTTCCCCTTTCCTCCCAGCTTTTTGACTTTTAAAAGACTCTGGTTGTTACTTGCACAGTGTTTCTGGAAACAGCATTATTTTGAGCAAGGGTTACTCCTTCCAGAAATGCTTATCTGGCACAGCAGGGGACAGAGAAATTGCAATTTTAGTGTCAGAATAGGCATTTCAACAATCAGTCCCAGCACTTCTAAACACAGGAAGCTGGCAATGCTGCCTCTCTTTCCAAACACAAGCAGTGCAGTTGCGCACTCAGCGCTGATACATCCAGCTTCCTTCCACACCCCAAATTCCAGAGACTTTTTTTTTTTTTTTTTGTACTTTGCACCAGTATCAATCAGGAAAACTGTGCTAAAGCTGATGATGTTTCACCAGCAAAAGCAAAAGTGTAAGTTCATGCAAAATCAAGTCTTTTTGAAACTTATTGTACAATCTTTCTGGTTCAACCTGAAGAACATGACTTTTGAAAGGGCCTTAGCCTGGCCTTCTTTCCTAGAGATACAATTTTGCATCTGTAATCAGTTTAAACCACAATTTAACTACAGTCATAAACCTTGCCAATTGCACCTCCAAATGTCTGATTTGTGAGGCACTTGGGTAGTTAGGTAAGCACATACAGGACTTGCATTGAAAGTGACCTTTGAGCCTGGATATGAAAGTTAGTACTAAAAATTGAATGTTGTTTCAGTTTTTCAATATTTTATGTTAGTTTCTGTCTTTTGGTTTTTATTTTCTATTTTCTGAAAGTGTGACTGTGATGACAGGGAGGAAAACTATGAGCTCATCAGAACTAGTCAGAGACAGAACTAGCTAGATACACTACTTGGAATTAATTTGTTTATATTTTTTAATATCTTTAACAATGATATTTTGGATGGCTCATCTAAAATGTCATGGTTGGAAGACAAAACACTAATAAAGGAAATTTTCCCTGCAGGCTAGCTTGACTGGAAACATACAACTCTGCATGACACTTTCACTAGCCACAGATTTGCTAAGAAAAGGATTGTAAGGCACTACTACATGAAGTAATTTGAAAGTTGAAGCAATAAAGTACAGTGTAAATAATTCAATTTTTGGAGAGAGTGGGAGCAGTTGAGCTTGTCTTAAGTGGGTGGATCAAGCCGATCTATTACTGGCAGTGGAGGCTGCATCAGTAAAATTCATCTTCTGAAACAAAATGCTTCTTCTTTAGACATGGTGATGCTATGTAGAAATAGCATTTCACACAGCAGCTTTTCATATTAAATTTATAAACATAAGAAATTGCTGACTAGAGAAAGGATCCTTTGGTTCATCAAGCCTTTTTTTCAGTATATTTCATCCTCAGCTCCCTGGTTTATCTCTATATCCTTCAGTCCTTTCTCTCCTGAGATAAAAATGTCCAGCTGTCTCTTAAACTCATTTAGATTACTTGCTTCACTGGCCAATTATTCCATATGTTTACTACTGTTTCAAGCAGAATTATGTTACTCAATTCCCAGTTTACTCTTGATTTCCTAGGTTTGCAACATGTTTCCAAGGTCTGAGACTACTGATTTTAGGAAGCAATGTTCATATCTTGTGTTGTTAAAAATATATAGAAAATTTTCATATCCTCAGCTATTCCTTAGTGTTCTCACATACAATTAGATAAGTAGTCATCTTGTCTATGAGCAACAGAAGTAGATAAAGGCTAAATCCATGTCTTTGGCTTTCTTTTCCTCCTAAGTATATAGCCTCTTCTTCTTTCAATGAGTCCCTCCAAGCTCTCAAGGAAGAGAAGTGTCTAATGACTCCTTGAGACAGGGGCACTCACTCAAACGAGAAGGTTCATCTCATAGGCACCAACATTTTTTTTTTCTTTGCCAGTGAGAACAGACCTATCTTTCTGGGTTTTTGTGATAAATATTTTCTTCAAGGGGTATATCAAAGGTGAGATACGACAGAAAGTGCAGCGACTCCCAGATCACTTCTCACTTCATTGCAGCTCTTTTCGCAATGCCTGCATGGTATCTGTTTCCTGTCTGTTTTCTGCTATCTGCTATACCTGTATGGTGGCTTCTGCAAATATCATTTGATGTTGCAATAGCAACTGAGATTTCTCAGGCAAGTTACTGGTCCTCTTAACTTGCCCAGAAAGGGAAGGGTTTCTTGGCTTGATGAAAGTGGGGCCAGCACATTCTCCCTTTTTGTGAGAAGGGATGATACTCTCCTTAGATGATTACCTTTCATCAAAGAGTGACACCTACATATAACTTCAGGTGGAGTTTTATTACCAATTGCTACAAATCAAACCACACAGTTCAGTTCATGAACCTTTCATAAGCCAAATCCTGCAGCATTTACATAGCATTACAAGACACATAATTTAAAAAAAAAATAGGTGCTGCAAATAAAAGTCTACCAAAAAAAATAGCATCTCCTCAAGAATCTACCCAAGGGCTGAAGTCTGGGGTTTGGTTTTGGCTTCAGCACTTTTCCCCAAAATCAGCAGGACTCCACCCTGTCTTAAGGTTTAATTCTGGGTCTTGATGACTGATCTAACTCCTGTTGGTGTTTCCTCATGAAACATGTGAGGTTGATTTTTTTCCCATTTACATAGTGAACATGAGAAGTAACACTGTTTGAGCAATATCCATCAGAAATCAACAATTTTTAACTTGTGGACTCTTAATTTTCCATTGCATATTTTAAAATGCTCTGCAGAGGACAATATAATCTACAAATGTGAGGCTTGCTTTTTTACTTGTCTTCTGTGCATTTGTTGAAGTGAGGCCCATTCCAAATTCTGGTTTCTATGTACTGAAAAACATTTCCCTATAAAAGTGAAAATATCAAGAAATCCTAGGGAAAATTCAGTGAAAATATTCTGAGAAAACACTTTAATGTTTTCGAGTCAGAAGCTATCCAGAATAAACCATCTGCTGCTTAACGTAAGCAAAACCTTCGTAGTTATCAGTTGCTTTTTGGAAAAGATCAATAATACCCCAAGCAAGTGGTAAGTAAATAGCTAAAAAAGAGTTTGCAACCTTTGTGACATTCAAAGTTGTAAAACATTTCCATTGAAGACATGTAGTGAATTTAAGCAACTGAAGTCAGCTGGGACTTTCCTCAATTTTTACAGACTGCTCAGGAGTAATCCAGAGATCCCCAGATGGCAGAGTACAGGTTGAAAACCACTGATATACAGATATCATTTGGGTAATCCTCCCAGGTTTTTAATATTCAGTTAATCTTGCTTCCAAAGGGAAGTGTAAGACCAAGAGACTCATGAGCACCTTCTTTATTTGTCATATATATCTAGACTAAGTGAATAATGATATAAAGCCTATAAATAAAAGGAATTTAAAAATTATTTAAAAGCTGAAAATGTATATGTCTTAAAGGTTGTGCAGATATTGGCATTACAGAAACCCAAGAAAAGACAGATGTAAAAAAGGTAGCTGGGTTGTTTCAATTTCAAATAAGTTTAACTTAGGAAAAAGCTTAAAGTGCATGCTTCTAATGTTTTCCTCAATTTCTCGTTATTTTTTATAGGACCGCGGCACTAGTCAGGTATGGTATTTAATCCTTACAGCTTTACCTCCATAAGTTGATATTTTCTGTCTCCAAAATAGGTATTCCTTTGTCATGTTGATTTAATAAACCCAAACATATTCTCACTATATTTACTAAAAATAAATGAATCAGTGAATTGGTTTGTGAAGAGTTAATTTTTAAATTTCAAGTTTTTTCTAAAGCTTAGATTTCAGCTCCCTAAAAGCCTAGTGTAGGGCTTCTTACCTGCTGTCAGAATCCTCTCCTATCTATCCTCTCCTGTCTATCTTCTATCTCCTCTCAGAAAAAGAGATATAATTCTATCCCTTCTCATTAAAACCAGTTATTCTTTTTAAAATGTTACCTGGACCTGGAAATGGCAAAGTCTGAATTTCAAAGCCATATCAGATATGTGAGCAGAATTCTTTTCTTAAGTGTCTGCACAACAAGTTACAGCATCAATAGTAAGTACTCTACAGTAAAAAAGCAAGCTGGAGAAATGCCTAAATCCTTCACAAGTATTTTCTTTTTCTTCTGCAGCCTTTACCTTCTCACTCACACCACAATGTAACAGGGTGCTCAAGCATGGTGCCAGCTTCAAGCACATTAAGTATTCTCTGTGCGATATGTGCACACAGTATTTTCAAATACAGCATCACACATGGGCCTGGATCTATGTCTGGAAATGTGATTCCTGTTCAAGTAGCTCTCCAGCCTGATTTCAGAAAAAATACTCCTCTCTAGCA